>NC_056751.1:648879583-648912083 GCF_019279795.1 Protopterus annectens | reverse complement strand
AGTCAGAAAACGCCAGACTGTCATATATATAGCTAATTAGATTTTTCAGGAATTACCTGTGTCTCTAAACCACTGCTAGCAAGCTGGTGACACATGCAAACACATGTAATAACAAAGCCCCAGCTACTGCACATATCTAACCTGTGACAAGTGTAAGATCTCATTAAGTCCCTGTGTAATGGGCCTGTGGTATCATGCTGATGTCACCTGGAGAATCTTATGATGAGCATAACTGACTCCCTGTTTGAGGATGGATGAACCAGCAATGTCTGCTCACTCCTATCCTATCACACTCCTTCTCCAGCTGCTATCCCTGCTAATCATACCCAGACCACCAGAGCCATTCTCCAACCCCCCCCCCCTCCACTGAGCAATGCCCTGAGACCAACAAGAGAATAAAACCATGTAACAAAAAAAACATATGGCTGTGATACAGAGCTTCACATAACAGCAGTGTTTTAAAGACCACTAGAATCCACATGACATTAGGTTAACCAAGAGGAATCTTTGAAAACTTGGTGTTGGCTTGTTAGGCAAAGAAGTATGCTATGTGAGTCTGGAAATTGGGTTGATACACTGAACATAATGGTGCAAAAGTGCTTAAATGCGGCAACTGAGGTTTAACACAGGTAAAAATCCAATGCACTGAAACTTTATTAAAGTGTTAGTCAAGCCTGAAAGCAGTGGTGATATCAATAATAAAGCCCATTTGTTAACCAGGTAAGCTCACTGGGCCCACAGTCCATTTCAGGCAAGACCTGTGAGCAATATCTGGTTAAGTGACTTGCTCAAGGTCACACAGTAAGCAAATGATGTCTTAGGGAATCGAACCTTGCACCACAGGAATTACAGTAACTTGGTCCCATGGTATAATTCAGGTTAAACTCCACCTACCAGTACCAGCCCATATCTAGACATAAGATGTATTAGAGTTATGCAATTAATAGAAAAATAAATAAATAAATAAATAAACAAACAAATAAATATGTTGTCCATTAGCACTGGCAACAGCAGTACCATTTAGAAACCTTTGATAACAGGACTCACATGCTTACTTTTGCTACCACATATATCTGGATGTGATGACAAAACAAGTCATAACAGCATTTCAAACTGTCTTAACAATGCAACTTAAGTACAAGTTTAGGTAATCTGACAGCAGCACTGAGAAGGGTGTGCATGCTTAAGTCATCAAATAGATCTTAATTATAAGTTTTTAAATGTCACTGAGGAAGCATATTCATCAGTATCCATCAACAGTATGTAGCTTAGATAGCTTCAGTCATCAAACTCCAGGTTATAATACAGAAATAAATAAAGATCCATTCATGTCACTGCTGGTAGTAAAGGAAAAAAGTGGATGGGTGGGTGGGAACAGAATGGTATTATTTCAACTACTCTACCTGACACAAGTAAGGCAGTTAGTCTGAGTGCAAATGTGAACAAAATAAAATGTTTCTAGATAATGTCTTACATATTTAGCAGTTTTGATATATAAAAGTATTGTGTGGACCAAACCCTATGCTAAGTTGTGGGAAGAGTTGTGATATAGCATGATGGGTGGAACAAAAATCATTCAAAGGAAAACTTAGCCAGGAAAGCACTGCAGTGTCAGTGTTAAAAAAACAGATCCAACGATCTGGAGTGGGAATAGAATGTATAGCCTTCTACGCCAAAGGCAAGTGTGCTATCTCTTGAGATACAAGATTCATATCAAAAGGAAGTACATCTGACGAACACTTTCTTTGTTTTTAATGCTGCATGCGTACATGGCTTCCTATACTTCTGCAGTTTAAGAACTTGATTTACCAATAATGTTGTTTAACCTTTCTGATCACTCAGTCAGTGGAAGTCAAGAGGCTTTGGGCATACATGAGCCTGAGGGGCATTGGTTTATATCAGAACTTTCTATTTTCACCTTGCTTCCTTCCTGGGCAGACAATTCAAGATCTGCTTTGGCTGCAGAAAAAAATGTTTGCATTAGTTCTTTAGATGAGAGATTAAACCGAGGTACCATCTGTATGAAATGGTGGTAGCCCTGGTGGATGTAAAAGATTGCATGGCATCTATAGAAAGGAGTAGGGAAGTTCCCCAGTACCCTGACCAAAATTTCCTTAGCAGTATAAATACCATCTAAGGTCTCCCCTGAAAAGAGGCCACTAGCCTAGTGGGACTAATACTGTCAAAAAGGGGATAGAAAATAAATAAATAAAATAAAAACAATTGTCATATGTTTTTGCATATTTATATCCTATTTTGAAAAATTCTTAGTAATCTTAATAAATCTTAATAATAATGTTAAGTTTTTCTGTGTCATATATGTCATCTGCTGTTTCTGGCTGCAAGTTGTCTTGGAAAAAATAGTGGACATTGGAATATCAGTAACAGTCACTCCTAATTGTTTTCCCTGAAGAAAAAGGTGGTGGTAAAATCATTCTGCTGGGATTTGATGGATCCCAGCTACTTGATTATAAGACTAAAACTGTCAACAATAGATTAAAACACCAGTGAGAACACTGGGAAAATGCGCGAGTTCCTTTTTCTGAATCCCTAATGTACCACTACTATCTTAGGCATGCTGTTCAAAATGCATAGAAATAGTTGTTGATGTTAGTAATGCAGTTCCATGCAAACAGGCACTAGGGGCTATGCACTGTTACTGCCATCCTGGAATATGATTTTGAGGCAGATGTTTTATCAGTATCTGCAGATTCCTGGGTATTTTCATATTCATTTTGTTTCTGCCATAGCCACACTATATTATGCATCTGCAGGACCCTGGAATGGCTACATCTTGTCTTTATTTTAATGAAATGCTGTGAAATGAATCAGCCCCTTTACCTGAAGACTATTCCCAAATAAACAACAGCTTAGGCTGCATGGCTTGAATAGGATAATGACATGTCTTTTCTGTGTGTGTCGGGGGGGGGGGGGTGCAATTATTACTTTAATTTACCTTTAAAGGGTCAAAGTAAGTTCTATCTGCATCTCAGCATAAAACTGACATTATTTTTAACATTCTTAATAGATTTGTTCTGGGCCACATTCCACAGTCCCTTTGATGGCAGTGTTTACAGACCACAGCTGATCTCAAGGCACACAGGACAAGTCTTGCGTATTGCCTCCTTCCATGAGTGGCTGGCTGTCTGACCTCTTCCCACTCGCAGAAAACCATGGCTTTTCAACACCCTTTGCATTCCTCAGCATTTGCATGTCTCCATTAGTTACAAAGTTTCTAACAGCTGAAAAAAAAAACACATGACCTGTTGATTCTTACTGCACCCTAAGTGAAATACGACTCTAATCAAGTTTCACTGCTGACATCTGACATCTGATTCCCTCAGCAGCACGATAAGATGATACAATCACTCGCCCACATACCTGTCATCTTATCCCAGAGGATCAGTAATTTTTCTAGACCCTGCAGTCTTTTGAAGTTCTTTGTGGATACTTACCTGGGCCTGCTAACATCACTTCTTTGCTGCATGTTATACTATGAGGTAGAAACTCCTGATATTTATTAATCTAATCAGTTATTTTTTCCAACGGCTCATTCTTTTTAGCGTTGTAGAAGAGGCTTGCTTGTGTTCTTTTCAAACTAAGATTTATCTGAAAATTTATGCAGGCACTGAGATAAAGAAATTGTGTTTTCATCTATGTAATATGTTGCTTTGTCCTATATTTTGTAAATAGTATAACTTTATATTGAAATTTGCAAACACTCTCAGCTGCAAAGTGTAAGCCATTGTGAGGACTGATTGATTGATTTAGTTGTCTGAGTGATTACATAGGCTAAGAAAAAACTTTAACTGACAGGAGTACATAAAATATGTACAACAAACATGTAAAATCCAATGTCTCATAAACAATTACATAAAACCTTAATTTCATGTAAACAACTCACTAGTTGAACTTCTGCCCATATCTACTAATATATATATATATATATATATATATATATATATATATATATATATATATATATACACACACATGCACACACACACACACACACACACATATATATATATATATATATATATATATATTTTTTTTTTTTTTTTCCTTTTACTACTTTTATTTTCAAAGTAAGTAAGGAAGTAATTATTGCTGTTTTCATATTCTGTTTTGTTTAATTCCAGACTTGGTTTGATTATAGCCAGGCTTGTAAAAAATAGCATGCCAACATTGTGATTGCTTACAGAATGTATGTCTGTAACAGTGGGAACGTCATGGAGGGTCAGGGTTAAACAGTACTGGGAAATGTAGTATGTAGCATTGAGCAGTGATATGGAACCTTGATGGGGTGGCATACACACCTACCACAGCAAAATGCTACTAAGGTACATTCTATGAAAGAGGGTCCCAGTACAGCTCATTTGCTTATGCAAGTGGCAGTGAGGGAGTGTGCTGGTATAGACCACCAGAGCTGAGCATTTCAGAAGGCTTGAACTGGAACTGCTGGGCCTGTAAACGGCTAATCTGAAAGATGCTGACAGCTGGTATGCAGAATACATGGTGTGCTTTGACACAATACAACGGAACACTATCTAAGCTGTAGAGGTGAGGCTTACTGTATGTCTGAAATGCCGAATGTAAAGGAGAAAGGTTCATTACTGACATGGATTGTGATGGAGGCTATGCTGCACGAAAGAAACATATCACTGTCAGGGTAGGTAGGCCAGGAGAAAGAAGTCTGTCTTTGTCAGGACTGCTAGGCTGGAAGGAAGAGGACACATTCTAACTTGATGGGTATTCTAGTAGGGAATGGGGTGAAATTGAAATTGCTACATTCTGATTTGATGAGTATTCTAGTAGGGAATGGGTAAAATTGCTACATTCTGACTTGATGTGTATTCTGGCAGGAAACAGGCTAAAATTGCTTTTCCATTTTGGAAGGATTATAAGGACAACTAATGGGATGATTACTTTGCCAGGATTTTAGCCATTAATGAGGTTCGATTAGATGGGCATGTGACTCTGATCTATGTCAGAGTAGAGATGGCAGTGCATTTTTCTGAGTGAATGTCCTTCCCAAAGTGTTTTTTTTAATTAAGAATTTGCAGTGCTGGGAAGACAGACACAATAAAAAATACTTCTCTCATGTTACTTCAGAGAGGACAGCTTTGTGTTCATACCCACACATTGTCAGAGTAATGTTCCCATCTAGGTAGGTCAGGTGGGATGGAGCAGGTGGACAACAAACTGAACGACAAAGTTTATTGTCTATGTTCAAGCAGGTCTATATCAGCATATTGAATGCTGACAATGCCGAATGCAATTTAATCAAACTGAAATGTTTGAAATCTCAGAAGAGCGAACTGACAGAACAACAATTTCTTTCCCAGGGAAAAAAATCGGTGTTCCGTGCAAAAAAAAGAAACATTTTTTTTCAATACTTTAAACACTAACAGAAGTGGGGGGCTTCACCCCCACACCCCCCAACATGGGGGGCTGTGCCCCCCACACCCCCTACTTAAATATACCAACTCCGAGACCACACCACAGTGGAGGAAATAGCAAACTCCGATGACGGCCCACCGATTTCTTTCCCTGGGAAAGAAATCGATGTTCCGTCAGTTCGCTCTTCTGAGATTTCGAACATTTCAGTTCGATTAGGGGGCTCCATGTGCTGTTTATTTATTTTCTTAAAGTAAAGATATGCCACTGTTCTTTACATTAAATTAATAAATAGATAAGAACTGGAAAAGCTTCGCTAGCTGAACAGCACCCTAGGTGACCACCTAGTTTGCCTATGTGTAACATTGGCCATGTGGTTACCACACTATTAATTCAAATAAAGTTCCATATCTCAGAATCCTGATATGTTAAGGATCTCAAATGAAGGCAAGGGAATTTGTCCATGTATTTGTTTTATTGGAGTTTACATCCTACCTTATAAAAGAAGTTTATTACAAGAAGCATTGTTATTCCTTTGGTATCATTTTCATTTTTGACAGTTATGAGTTATTTGAAATAGCTTTCATTGTTTACATGCAGGCTGTGTACTTTATACAGTACTAGACAATGAGCAAACTGTACATCAATACCCTCACTGGAGAATGAGCATTCTCCAGCAGGGTATTAATGTACAAGTAATGCCCAGTGAAAAATGAGTCCGCTGCTTCACGGCAGCTTATCAAGCCACTGTGGAGCTCGGACTGAGGAAACAGTGTGGCCGCCATTATTTTATGCCCGCTAAGCAGTGCTTTTACTGTTTAGCTAGTGTAAAATGTAAAAATTAAGACAACAACAAAAAGGGTACGTGTGTGTGTGTGTGTGTGTGTGTGTGTGTGTGTGTGTGTGTGTGTGTGTGTGTGTGTGTGTGTGTGTGTGTGTTTATTTATGTGTGTGTGTAAATGTATGCATGCATGTCAGTGAAAGTGAGAGTGAGTGAGCCATTATTTACACTCACTAAGCAGCACTTTTCCTCTCTGTTTAGAGTGTAAAATAAAAAAAAATAAAAATAAAAAAGTAAAATACAGTGTGTGTGAGAGAGTGTATGCATACATGTAGGAGAAAGAGCAATTGATCGAGCTAAACAGAAGAATCTGTTTATGTTTCTGTCTGCATGTGTGTGTGAATGCATGCATGAAAGCAGAGAGACTGTGTATGTGTATGTGTGAGAGAGAGAGAGAGAGACGGAGAGAATGAGAGAGAAAGCGAGAGTGATGTGTCAGTGAATGCATGAATGTAAGCAGAGAGACTGTGTGTGTGTGTGTGTGTGTGTGTGTGTGTGTGTGTGTGTGTGTGTGTGTGTGTGTGTGTGTGTGTGAGAGAGAGAGACAGAGAGAATGAGAGAGAAAGCGAGAGTGATGTGTCAGTAAATACATGAATGTAAGCAGAGAGACTGTGTATGTGTGTGTGTGTGTGTGTGTGTGTGTGTGTGTGTGAGAGAGAGACAGAGAGAATGAGAGAGAAAGTGAGAGTGATGTGCGCATGAATGCATGAATGTAAGCAGAGAGACTGTGTGTGTGTGTGTGTGTGTGTGTGTGTGTGTGTGTGTGTGTGTGTGTGAGAGAGAGAGAGACGGAGAGAATGAGAGAGAAAGTGAGAGTGATGTGTGAGAGAATGCATGAATGTAAGCAGAGAGACTGTGTGTGTGTGTGTGTGTGTGTGTGTGTGTGTGTGTGTGTGTGTGTGTGTGTGTGTGTGTGTGTGAGAGAGAGAGAGACGGAGAGAATGAGAGAGAAAGTGAGAGTGATGTGTGAGAGAATGCATGAATGTAAGCAGAGAGACTGTGTGTGTGTGTGTGTGTGTGTGTGTGTGTGTGTGTGTGTGTGTGTGTGTGTGTGTGTGTGTGTGTGTGAGAGAGAGAGACGGAGAGAATGAGAGAGAAAGCGAGAGTGATGTGCGCGTGAATGCATGAATGTAAGCAGAGAGACTGTGTGTGTGTGCGTGTGTGTGTGTGTGTGTGTGTGTGTGTGTGTGTGAGAGAGAGAGAGACGGAGAGAATGAGAGAGAAAGTGAGAGTGATGTGCTCGTGAATGCATGAATGTAAGCAGAGAGACTGTGTGTGTGTGTGTGTGTGTGTGTGTGTGTGTGTGTGTGTGTGTGTGTGTGTGTGTGTGTGTGTGTGTGAGAGAGAGATGAAGAGAATGAGAGAGAAAGTGAGAGTGATGTGCGCGTGAATTCATGAATGTAAGCAGAGGAGACTGCCTGTGTGAGAGATTGAGAAAGAGTGACTGAATGTGTGTATGAAAGCAGCTGGAGATTGTGAGAGATTGAGAAAGAAGGTGAGACAGATCTTGTGTGAGTGAATGTGTGTATGAAAGCAGAGGAGACTATGTATGTGTATATGGAAGAGAGAATGGGCTGCATGTAAAATTGCTGTGTTTACTTGCTTATTAGTTTTTTTAAGCACTATATTATTTTTTATGAGGCTTTCCTCTTGCAGCGTTGGGCCTCATAACACCCCTGAGTGGGTGTTACTTACACATTAACACACACCCTGTCAGGCACTATTGCTTGCATAATGCACCACATAATGCACCACAGCTTGCTTTTATTAAAAAGGGACACAATGCATTAAAATGTAACATATTTTCTTATGATACTCTTATTATCATTATTTATTAGCGTTTGTTTACTGGGATATTCTGACTGGGCACAAGGTCCCTTTCCAGTGGAGACTCAGTGAGAAAAGCTTCTTTGTAAATACATGCATTCATTTTGCAGAAAGTTACATTAAACTGTGGAGCTTTTCTCCCTGGGCCTCCACTGAAAATGGACCTACGTCCAGTCGGACACTCCCAGTCAACAAATATAAATAAATAAATTAATTAATTAAGAAAGATGAGAATAAGTATAATAAAAAGAATGCAAACAACTCTTAATTAATGGTTAAATGACAAAAGGTGCATGTTATATAAATGAGTGCAAACTATTAAACCATGAGAGACAAGAAGTAAAGTACTGTGAGCATTAATAATATCTAAATACAGGTATTCCCGCACAGAATTACGTTATTTGCATTGTACATGTTACAGAAATGGCTGTAGGCTGTAATTAGTCAGCACCAGGGTAGAAAAATAATGAAATGCATAGCAATCGACGGCAAATAAGAACAGCTACATTACAATTTAGATTAGTAACATTCATTTCTAGGTTTGTGGTTGTAGACAGCATTCATAGATGAGTTACATGGCTGCTGTAAGTGGGATAAGTTGATGCATGGGGTAGTTTAACGGTACAGAAGAAAGGTGGTGCATAGCAAGGTTATAAAGTACAGTAGAACATCAGTAAATAGATGCAGATATATTGAGATGAGAGACTGAAGGACATAGTGAAGTTTAATGAGGTGAGGGGGAGAGATGGTTTAATGGAGGGGTTTAGAGAAAAGGTATAAAATGTGTGGTTGGGGAGGACACATAGGAAAAGAGCAGAAAGTCAGGAGAGGGTACATTAAAGAACGTGAATAAGATTATTAAGTGTAGTTGGATATTTATGGTATTTGGAGGAGGAAGTTTAGTGGGTTTTAAGTAGGTGAGCTAGTATCCTGGTGAGGGGCATAAGCATGACCTTGTTTGCAGTAGGTGTTGTTTAAGATGTTATTTAAAGATTAGGAGGTTACTGGTTTGTTTTAGGGTATGTGGGATGGAGTTTCAGATCTTGTATACATAGGTGGAGAAGACGCAGTAAACTTCAAAGTTAATAGCGTTTGTGACAAGTAATCTGCTTGGCTGTGGAGCAGCGAGTATGATTGGTAGAGTAGTGATGTATTGTGTTGCTCATACTGGGGCATTTATCTGATTTATTGATTAGGTTCTCTACAGTGGCTAAATCGGAGAAGGTTAAGGGATATTGCAGTTCAGTCCACTGAGGTGGTTTTAGGGTTTTAGATCTAAGCAGTGGTGTGTTCTGGATATTAGCAGCAAATTTTGTTATTTTACTGGAGTATTGTTCAATGGGGTGATTAGGTGGCTTGCAGATTTATAAAAATGGAAGCACCTCTTTATGTTTTTTTTTTTTACTGATTGTTTTAGATGAACATTAAATTTCAAATATTCATCAGCTTTGACCTCTTAAAAGTTTTTTGCTGCATACTGGTTAAAGTTTGGTACATTTGGAAGAGGTTATGTTGAAAAAGATTCTCCTGGTGACAGAACTGCTTTAGGGTATAAAGAAGTAGTTTAGATTTTTGAGTCATTTGCATACTGAATGATGGCAGCATGCTTACTTGCAGTGTGGAAGCTGTTTATAAATATGGTGAAAAAGACTGTGCACAGAATAGTCCTTAGAGGAACACCCACTGCTACAGGTAAAAAGAAGGAGATGTCTGGTTGCTATTTCACAGCCTGTTGTCTGCCAGTGAGATGGCTGTTAAATGTGGAGAGAGCTGGGTAACCTAGTCCTAATAAAGAGACCCTATTCAAAAGAAGCTGGTGTGATTCATTATCCAAGGCTTTAGCTAGGTCTAAAAATACTGCATACACAGGGTTGTCTTTGTTTCTACGTTTGTTAATGAAGTGAGTGAAGTTAAGAAGGGCAGATATAGTATTGTAATGTGAATGAAATCCATGCTGTGTTGGAGATAAGAGTTTATTACCAGAGAGAAAGTTAAGTAGATGGCTTTGGATGCACTTTTCTAGTACTTCTAAAAAGAGGTGACAGAATGGTGATGGGCCAGTAAGAGGAGAGATCTGTGGAATTTCCACCTTTATGCAATGGTAATATAGACGATTTGTTCCGGAGTTCTGGGACATAACTTTCTCTGACTAAGCAGTTGATTATACAGAAACAGCACTGACAAGGGTGTCATCTGTAAGCTTGATGTACTCAGCTGGTAGGGTGTCTGGAACAAAAGTATTCAGTTTTAGCTTGAAGAGAAGTGTTTTGCTAGAGCTATTGGATTGAAACACAGTTTATTGTTGTGTTGAGCAAATTCAGAGGATGGGGTGGATTAGGGGTTATGATTTTTGGTAGAGAGGTTACACCATTGATGAAATGTGAGTTGAATTGGCTGGCAATGTTTTCATAGTGATTACTTGGAGAAAAAGTTGGTTGTTAGACTGACCTGTGTAAAGGAGCTGATTAACTGAAGAAACAATATAGTTTGGGCCTGAAATGAGTAGATGTCTGCAGGTTTGTGTAATACATTTTTTGTCTAATTTGATTTAGCTTTTTGCTGAGTTTCCGCAGTTTATATTTCATTAAGTTATCTTCAGCTTTGCTCGTTTTCCAGTAGTACCAAGCCCTGACCCTTTAATTCATTAATTGTTTTGCTTGTATTGATAGCCATTTAACTGGATTAAATTTTAATATTTATGTTGTGACTGCGGCTCATTTATTTAGAATTTTTAGAAAAATTGTTTTGAATAAGGGTACTGTTACATATACCTGGATAGTATGAAAAGAGCTCCATTTGACAGATTTTAGATTGGAGGTTAGTTCATCTGTTTAGAAGTTGTATGCTTAATTGATTTACTTTCACCTTTAAAATAACATCTGCATGCATGAGATCTCGCTTGAAGATATTGATGTTTTACCTACCATAAGAGTTCTATCATGGACAAACTTACTGCTGCACATTGGAGTGTCATAAAGTATTGAATGAATTTAAAATACTACTTCTGAAGTTATGCCAATTCAGGTAAAAGGAATAAATGTCTGTCTGTCCCTTTTCTGTGATGTAGTATGATATAGGAGGTAGTGTTCTGGGGTGTAAAGGCAGAATCCCCAAATCAGAGAATACAAGGAGAATGCAGTGCTCTGCAAAACTGCTTTACCTTTCAGTCTCTATACAAGTAAGGTGTGACAGACAAGCAGTTGGAACATTTGGCTGGTAGGCTGGGTATTAGAAACAGTATCATCAGTAAGTCCAATTAGACCTAAGATTTCTTTTAGTTCTGCTAGACTGTTGTCACTGCTATCTAACTGCCTATATGTTATAGGTGACCTAATGCATTAATACTTAGTCATAACACTAAATACAGGACCTTATAGCAACTTTTTTCAAACATAATGGGGAGGTCGAGAGAAAGATCAAAATGTCAGCAAAAGAAAACTGGCTATAATCTGTGTACAGTGACAAGTTCATGTAGTTAGTGACATAATTCCTTAGTCTTAAAGTGCATCAAATTTCTAATATCTTGGGCACTTTCACTGTGAGCCCAGCCATTACTTATAGTTCATATCTAGATAGTAGATAGCTTGTTGTAGTTCTGTTCGGGGAAACATGGTCAGGGAAGCCTATAGCGTGCTGCTTGGTACAAGGATAACCGTCCTTTCCATCACTTGAGATTTTTATTATATTTAAAAATAATGCAGTTGACTTAAGGAAATCACTCTGCATGCCTTTACATGTAAACTGATGTACCATATAAAGGTTTATTACTTATAAATCGCATTGGTGTCTCACAAAAAAAAAATAATAATTTTTCAAGAATCATACAGACTTTGATATTCAGACTTGTATATGCTGTTTTGAACTGCGGTGGTGGTACTGTGGTAGCGTTGTTGCCTCACAGTAAGACGTCCTGTTCGATTCTCAGCTAAAGCGTCTTCTGTGTGGAGACATGCGTGAATGGGCGTACCTACGTTGAAGGTTGTGCGTCAGAGCTGGCAACTCGGCATGTAAAAATCTACTGCCAATCATTAGCGGACCAGAGTTCCGCTGTGGCGTCCCCTAACCGGGAAAAGCCGAAAGACACAACTTGTATATGCTGTTTTAAGAAAAATAATGTAATTTTCCAAGATGCACTATAAGTAGTCAAATTCAGACTATCTGCAAGGAGTCTGGATGAGTCAAACTCATTGAAAGATGCAACTTCTGATACTACAGATGGAATCATTACAAACAGTTTTTGCAATCCCCCTGCACCCCCATGTGGGAATGTTCAACCCCCCCCAACTACCCTAATTCACATGTACTAATTGCATAGTTGCGCAACAGCTGGAAAAAGAAAAAAGAGAAAACACCCAGTAAAGGTGAGACACAGCTTGCGAAACCGATGATCTCACAATAGAAATTATATCTATATAAACATATTCCAGGCACTGAAGAGTCAGTGAGTTTGACTCATCCATTATCCTTGTGGTGAGTTTCTATTAATAGATGTCTCATTTTTATAAATATTTGTTTATTAATGTTACGTTACAACGTGACAACAACTAAAGTGTAGTACGTCAATAAGAAATAACAGCACAGATCAAATTCAAAATGTCATCATTATAACAGCAAAGATAACATTAAAGCAACAATTGATTTCATGTTTTAGAGTTGTGACACATATAGACAGCACTTAGTGCCTTCAGTTCTTTTGGCTTATTGCAGAGGTAATGCATCTCACCTATTTATTTACTTTGATTCTTATATGATGCAGCTACCTAACAAAAGTTTACCATATCTCTGTCATTTCCTGTCCAAGGCCACCTTACAACTCTAGTCAGATTCATAGACCCAATTTCTCCAAAGCCAATTAAAGCATCAACCAGTAGTTATACAAAAACCCTTAATGGGTTTGAATATTGAAACCATCACATCCTTCTTCCTGTACCGGAGATGTACTTTTCAACACCAATTTTTCCAGACTAGAGTATCCAGTTATTTCCATTTGTGTAGAACACATTTCTTAGCAACCTCCATCTAGAACCAAAACATTCTGTATATTTGTGTATCTTCCTAAACAGCATGAAGTCATTTTGCACAATTTTTTTAGTTTGTGTTTCTCTTTCTATATACTGTAATCCTGCTCCTTTTATAGCCATGGATCTTGGCTCTGCCTTTTATTAATTAGCAAATAAATAAACAGATAAAGCATTAATAGTTTAGTTCTTTTGGGGGATAGTGTCTATGATAGTGTCCTTTATGTATATCATACTTCTAGAGATATGAGTTCGATCCTCCATCAATACCTACATTACTTGCTTAATATCCAGACAGAAAAACCTTAGCTTAGGCTAGGCCGCCAAAACAATGTGATGCTGCCATTTTATCCCAGCATGTCTCTAGCAAGTGAAATTACACAGTGGGAGAAGTAATTCTAGCCTGTGCCATATTAAAAATATTGATGCATTAATTTACATTGGTAGATTTGCCAGTCAGGCATACTGGCAAAACACCAAGCAGCCCTTATCGCCAGGGCTTGTATATCTCACTACAACAATTCATCAAGATTCCTCCAAGTTTACAAAAAAGACTGGTTTTGTGGACGGTAAACCATACAGAACTTCTGGTTTAAATACTGAAATATTTTTGTCTGCATCCTCTTGGGCTGCTATTTCCACGTCTTCACTGACAGGTAATGCCACAGCAAGAATCTGTGATAATTCCTGGTTGGGAATTGTTCTCTTATGACCCAGAAGTGCTCCAGGCAGTCTTTTCCTCATGCAGCAGTTATATAATACCTCCAGTACTTTGAGGTACTCTAACAAAAGAGTATCCTGGAAGATAAACAGTGAGAGGGATTGATACACACTAAGGGAGTGATATTGTCTTGAGAAGAGAATGCAGAATGATTCCTATGTATAGCCATGCTTCACAAAGTGTTGTCTACATAGAATAAGTTACTAAATTTATATTTTCATCTATGTTTTTTTTCAAGGGTAGTTGTAGGTCTGAGTCAGCCAGATGTGCCATTCCATATTTTGGCCACCCATTACACACTGTCTTCTGAATGTGTCTTTTGAAGCAGTCAAACAAAATTCAAAAATATTGGCATATCAGTTCCCAATGAGATTTGTATTAGAGTGTAGTGCTAGTCATAGGATCAAAGGAGGTCAATAGGCTAATGGCTCTGGGGCACTTACAAGCCTAGCCAAGAGTTTATCCCCAAAAGAAAAACCTCAATCAGCATCTGTCACCCCTGTCAATGAGGGACACAGGTGGAACCCCTGGGAAAAATTTGTGGTTGCCCATCTACTCATCAAGGATGCGCTTGAAGAGGGTCAGTTACGTACTTTGTTTGACATGTATGGGGAGTCTATTCCAGAGATGGGGTAGCCTCTAGGAGACAAACCTGTCTCTCTGGCAGGTTTTGTTAATGTCACATATTAGATTTTGTTAATGTCACATATTAGATTTAATCCTTTCAATTGGATACTATACGAGGAGTTAGACTTACAGATATGGAGCATGTCTAGTAGACAAGGGTCTGAGATTGCCTTGTAGGTGAGACACAGATCACCTCTCAGCAAGCTGTATGATACAGAGTAGAATTATAGTGATTTGAGCCTGTCCATATAGGACAGGTGTTGGAGGCCATGGATTCTCTTTGTGAAATATTTCAGTTGGTGCAAATGTTTGCAGAAGTACATACCAAATGGGGCATTGTACTCAATTACTGGCCTAATGAGGGAGGAGTACAGACAGGTAATAACCTCCTTTTTTCTGGATGCAGTCCATTTACTTATGAGATGAACCAAGTAAAAGGCTTTTCTGACCACTGCCATTACATAATGGTGAAATGTGAGATTGTTGTCAACTTGTGTACCCAGGTCTTTCACCACAGGTTGTGTGCTTAGGTGGTTGCCGCTAATGTGGTAATCAGTAGGGACCATGTTTTTGCCAGATGGTATGATAATACATTTTTTTGCATTTAACTTAAGGCCATGACTTTGGCACCAGTCATTTGGTGCTCTGAGACATCATTTGGGGAGTCAGTGACAGTACCCAACTTACGGTCATCTGCAAACTTGGTCAGCCGCAAGCCTTTTCTCTTTGCCTCAACCTCTGAGAAGTAGATGCCAGACAAGAGGGGTTCCAGGACAGAGCTTTGGGGAACACCACTAGTGACAGTTCTGCTGTTGGAGGTAGTGGCACCTATTTTGACCTCGTGGGTTCTGTCTGTGAGCCAGTTGGCCACCCACCTGATAACAGAGGGATTTCCACCACATTTTCTTAGCTTTTCGATGATGCCCGAGTGGGGGATTGTGTCATAGGTTTTGGCCAAGTCAAGGTAAGCTGTATGTACTGACCTTCTCTCATCCAGTACCTTGGTGACAGTCTCAAAAAAGTCAACAAGTTCAACAAGCAAGCTCTGTCCTTGATGAATCCGAATTGGGTGGGGTCAAGTGCTTGGAAATTGCCTATGTCCTTGTTTATGAGATCCATAATAATATGCTCCGTGGCCTTACAGATCAGACTTGTCAAGCTAATGAGGTGATAGTTTCCAGGGTCAGTAGTGGCACCACCTTTGTGCAAAGGGATGACAATGGCAGTTCTTCACTCTGGTGGAATGAAGCCTGTACTTAGGCTATGGTTGAATAGGGTGCTCAATGGTGAGGCTAGTTCTTGCTGGAAATGTTGCAGAATACAGCCTGGGATACTATCAGGTCCCATGGAAGCTGTGTTCTTTGCCTTGGATAGGACCTTTAACACTTGATCTATGGAGATGTGAGGTGCAGAGCAAGTATCGGGCCTGTCGAATGGGCCTTTGGGGGGGCAGGAGGGGTGAAGTTTGCACTGAACATGTCTGCTAGCAGGTTGGCTAAGTCAACAGGATCAGTATAAGTGGTACCATTAAGAAATAATTTGGAACAAACCTGGGCTTTGCCATGGAGGTTTCTGACATAACTGAAAAAGGCTTTGTGGTTAGCCTTTGTTTCGGAGGCTAGTTTTAACTCATAATTGGCTTTGGAGGTTTTCACTAGTGATCTAATTTCCTTGTTGAGGGTAAGAAAGTCTTTGGAATAGATACAGCATAAATTATATGCTGCTCTGTTGGTAATATCATGAGAGGCTATTGCCCAAGATATTGTGTAATGGCCTTAATGTTTGTCTCTTTTTTCAGCTTATTAGTATTCATAGTGGTCATATCCATGGTCTCTCCAGTGTACTTAAATGAAGTTGACCACAAGAAGTTAAATTGGCATTGTAGCTGAAAGGAAAGAGTATGCATAGGACCATGCATGCCTTTTGTCTTATACTCATTTGGAGATCAGCCTCAAGGCTGTCTAAAAGCACTCAGTAATTCCCAGCAGCACAGTAGAAACTGTTCTTGTGATACAAAAAGAGCTGTTAGGTTACCTGCAAATAAATCCAGCTTGTACTTTCTTCATAACCTGTATTTCTGCAAATGTTCACATCGTCCCTGATGGCCAGCAATAAAAGCTTAGTCACTAGCCTGACTCCATGGTGCAGAAGGACCCAGGCAAGAAGGATGAGGAGTAAAGGGAGAGTGGCCTGCTTGCTTGTCACATGGAAGTCAAGACTAGAACCCATGACATCAGCTACAGGGGGAAGGGAAAGGCCGCTTGGAAGCAATGCCCCTTGTGAAAGTGGGGACATCCTCTGCAGTCAGCTGTTGCACTCCCCCTCCCTTCCCCAGTGCTTTGTCAATTTCATGCTCAGGGCTTTGGAGAAGAATGGAAAAACTGCTTGGATGACAGCCCCTCTTGTACAGTTCTCACTTACTAGAGAACAAATGGGCGCACTGGCCAAGAGAGGATCTGTGGGTTTTCAGACAGTGGAGACAAATCCCCCTCCCAAAAAAAACTTCAGTCACTGAAGCAAATAAAAGGGGTGGAACAGGGCAAATGTTTCTTGTGTGCTATCCTTCTCCATGTGAATTGATCACAGAATGTGGAACCAAATGTTAAAAGCTGTTGTTACTCCATGTGATATTGCTCTTAATTTATTTACAAGGAGACATAATAAAATAAATGATATGTTATATCGTGTAAGATTACAGTATTTAAGCAGACAATGTACAGAGAGTTTATGCTTTACGTGGTGTTGAGATTGCACTTAAAGCACAAAATGGGCAGAAAAGGTAACAGAGCAGTATGGGAAGCTGTGCTAAAGTTTAACAGAGCATGATGGTTAGCTCTGGAAGGCAAGCATAGAGGTAAAGTTTAACAGAGCATAATAGCAGAGAGTGGGGCAAGAGATTACAAGCATAAATAGCAAATCTTATCTGCAACATATAATCAGTAATAGCAGATTTTATTAGAAAGAGAAGAGAGGGGACTAATTATAAAGATGAATAAGTACTAAGTAGCAGAATAAGGAAGGTTAGGTTAGAAAATGTGTGGGATGTGAAGAGGAATAAAAATGAGAGGGAGAAAGTTGGAGTCATAGAGTGGGGGTTAGTGATAAGGAGTTGTGAGAAGAGGAGCAGGGTGTTGACTAGGGCTTTGTGAGGGTAGAGGAGGTGGGAGTTAGTTGGGAAAAGAGCACTTGCAAAGACAAGAGTTAGCGATGTGGGATTTTAGGTGGGTTTTGAATAGCTATCCACTGTCAGTTTCCTTTAACTGGAGTACAGGGAGTCTCCTGTAAAGCTTGATATGGATATAAACAGTAAGAATTTATTGGTGGACCATAAGGATGGAATGAAGAGTTGGACGATATGCTTAGAGAGGGGCTATTTTTAGGTCTGTAAATAAGTTTGTATATCTTTATTAGTTGGCAGGATTTTAAGTAATTTACTAGCTATAGTCTTTGTAGCTGTCACAGGGCTAAGCAATGGTGAATGCTACGAAGGAGGCTGTATATGAATTTTGCAATCTTGTTATAATGTCACTCAGTCTTTTATAACTAGGAGGTTTTTATGTTTATGAGAATGGAAGCAGAATAGAGGATTATGAGGAGAAGGTGAATTGAGGCAATATTTATTGGCATGGTCAGACTGGAACTATTTATTTATGCATTTATTTATTTCCATTTGTTGACCGGGATTGTCTGGTGCCTTCTGTGCTCAACACCGTAAAACTCCACTGCCAATCATGAGCGGACAGGTGATCCGCTGTGGCGACCCCTAACCAGGAAAAGCCGAAAGAAGAAGAAGTTGACCGGGATTGTCTGACTGGATAAAAACCTCTTTTCAATTGAAGTCCAGGAAAAAAAACTCTATGTTTATATATTAAAGAATAAAACATTAGAAACATAGCATGTGATTAGAATTTTTAAACTACCGAAAGTCTGTTTGAGAAATACAAAAAGTGTCCAAAAACTTCCATAGGCATAAAAAAAATAAATAAAAGAAACAAATGGCATACTTATGATAGCTATAAAAATGGGGCAGAAATTCATATTTTGGCTAATTATTATATGACTATACAGCTAGAGTGATGAGTGTGTATAAGTATTTCAGAAAATGCTGTATGTTTGGCGTTGGTGTGATTATTCAGATGCATTGAAGGAACATAAGCAAGCATTGGATAGGTATTGTTGGAGTATGGCTTTAAATAATTTCAGTTTTTCTAAATGTCATAATTCAGTCAGAATGTTGTTCCACAGTTTAGTGAAATAACTTGAGTAAAGTGAGTTGTCAGTTATGACTTTAGATTTACTAGAAATTAGGAGAAATTTATTTCATAAGCACAGTTCCCTTGTAGGTGAGAATGCTGTTTAAAGAAGAACAATTTTGGGGGTCATAAATTAGGTTGTCTACAGTAACGAATTGTGTGTAGGAGAAATATTTTAGAATCTCAATCCAGTGTAATTTTTTTAAGGGCAACACAGTGGTGTCTTCTGGATGGAAGGTTAGTTGCAAATTTATCTGTCTTGTATAGTGTGCATCCAGTTTTTTTTCATATATATAGAGTGCATGTTAGTAAGAATGGGAGCTGCATAGAGAAGTGATGGGAAAAGATAAGATGGGAAAAGATAAGATCAAGCTATGATCTTCCTAGCAGGTCCTGAGAAATACAGGCTGGTTAGATAATGTGCACCAAGTATTTGATTTGTCGTTTTAAATGGCTTGAAGAATACGATCACATTTTAAGTTTTCACCTATAGTGACACCCAACAATTTAGTCTGTGATACGATTTCTATTGATGTAATGCTAAAGGTTTGTTTTTAGTTTTGGTACTGTTTTGGTAAGATGTGGATTAGTTTTATTTTATTTTATTTTATTTATTTATTTATTGCATTTAGAATTAAGTTGGAGATATCTAACAATGACTTGATAGATGAGAAGGACTCTCAAGTGACCTGCTTGAGGGTACAGTATGTTAGGAGGTCAGCAGATAAGGTTAGAGTAATCTGCATATTGCACTATGCTGGCATGCTTGGTTGTAGGACAGAGATCATTTATAAAGATGTTAAACAGTAATTATCCTAGGTCTGATCCTTGAGGAACACCAACAGAGACAGGGAACATGATAAGTATTTGTTTTGATATTTTACAGCTTGGTACCTATTTAATAGGTAGCTCTGAAACCATTAGAGGGCTGAGTGATCAGATTCTAAATAAGAGAGTTTGGTTAGTAATTCTTGTTAAGAAACTGTATCAAAGTTCTTTAGATTGGTCTAAGAAAAGAGAGGAGACAAAGTTAGCTGTATTTTTGTGAATGTTGATGGTGTTAGTGAAATTGTGGAGAGCAGGATTTGTGCTATGGTGGGGATGGAAACATTCTGAGTTTGAGAAAGAAGATTATTATTTCTGAAGTAGTTAAGAAGCTGAGAATGGATACAGTTTTTCAAGCACCCTAGGTAGAGGTGATAGGATAGGATAGCTAAAGGTTTATCATGGGTCAGTGGAATTGGTACTGTTGTGCAGCAGAGTGATAAAATGTTTTTTCCAGAGTGAGAGGACATAGTTCTCTGGCACTGACTGGTTTATTAGATTGGAAATACAGTAAGTAAGCTCTGCTGCAATTTTTATATATTCACCTAGTAGATTGCCAATGGCTAAGGTGGTGGGTTTCAGGTTTTGGAGATATCTTTTAATGGTAGCCACTGGATTTTAAGTGATGTATAATGTTTGCAAATGGGAGTGTGTCAGTATGGTTTGTGATGTAAAATGCTTGCAACTAGGATTGTGTTATTGTGGTTCATTTTCATGTATATAAGTATATGATTGCTTATGTCTTAAGTGATGATTTTAATAAAGATGTTTCTTGTCTAAAAAAAGGGGGCAAGCATTGAATTTATGTAATGTTGCTTAGGTTATATGATATATAGCAGTGTATGTGAAGTACAATGTTTGTTAATGTTAATTTAATACTATTTGATTACTTTTGCATAAATGTAAATTTGTCTGTGTCACAAGTGGTAATTCAATAAAGATGTTTTAAAAAAAAAAGAAAGAAAGAAGGAGAATTATTTTCACTACAGTTTTGTGGGTTGAAAGGAGTAGCAGCAGGGTTATCTTTAAATAAGCTAAGTACTGTTTTGACAAAGTGGTTACTGAACTGAGTAGTAATACTATCAGTAGTGATGTCCGTGGAAGTGTGGTAGTGTGGCTGCCGTAGAGTATATTATTTATTGTGGCCCGGAATTTGGGATTGTTTTCATATTTATACTGAAGTCTGGCATAATAGGAATGTTTGATTTAATTTGTTTTTAGCATATTTTCTACGCTGTCTAAAAATCTGTAAGCTAGTTTGCGTTTTACTATAGTGCTATTCCTTCCAAGCATTATCTCTTTGGGAGATTAGTTATTTGGCTTGTTTGTTTATCCAAGGAGCAGGTTTGATTTAATTATTTTTGTTTGAATGTGAGCATGATTTTTACAAATACTTAAAAAATTGTATAGAAGTAAGTGAGTGCTTCATCTTGAGACAATATTTTAAGTTTGGCTCAATTATTGATAGGTGAGAGATAAAGGTGTCCTTGTTAAATGAAGTTTGATTGCTGGCTGTATGGGATTGTTTGGTTCACATTGCTGTAGTATCATGCCATAAAAGTTGGAAGATAATCAAAAATTATATCAGGGAGGCATTATGATGTGTTTATATAGTTTATCTGAGAGGACTGTATAAGCCACTCTGTTATAGAATGCGTAGCTCTCAACCTCTTAGCACAAAATCTGGACAAAGCCAAAAATAATGGGGGTCAAAGCCCACAAAATAGGAGCAAAGTTTAAATATTCCTCTTATAGACTTAGAAAGTTGCTAGTATAAAAGTTCTCCTGTTACTATGCATTTTCTGCAGGATATGAAGTCTGAAATTCAAATGGCTGTCATTATTTAGTGAATTCATCCCTTACTAATTTGCCACAAAAATCCAGAAAGTCACAAATTTTATGAGGAACCGACTAAAAATATGAGACAAAAATCAGTACATTCTGTGAACATCTGGACAGTTGAGAGGTATGTATCATTCCCATTATTATGTTTCTTGACTCTAGCAGGGGAAGTGATTCTCTGAGTGAAGCTGTAAAAGATTTACAGTGTTAGAGTCAACTTATCAATCAATGTTTAGAGCACCCTGAATAATAGTTTCATAGGGGATATTGTGATTTGTCAAGCAGAGAAAATTGTCTGCTGTTTGGATATTGTAACCTTGGAATATATATTAGGTGACCATGCATACTGTTTTATGTTTATTTTTCAAAGTGATATCAGTACTTCTGGATTGCTGAATTTTGGGAGGATAAGGGGATGAATAGTGAAGTTGAAAGTGTTTGTAGAGATGATGGCCCACACCCCTCCTAAGGGTATTGTAAACAGGGGACAGCATGTCTTCCTCATTCATATCTTATTTGAGCCAAGTTTCTGTTACTATTATAAAGTTGGTTGAATTGGGGCAATACGTGCATGGAGGTCAGCCAATTTCTTACAGATGCTTTTGTTCTTTTATGTTTATTTTTCAGGGTTGAACAGTAAACTATATACCCTGTAAGGGAGGAGAAGGGAGGGAAGTTGAATACCTCTTGTCAGTTGATTGACTTTTGTGCATCTTTCTGGGGGTCTAGATTAGGAAGCATATCACCACTAAGGTTAAGTGGTTTTAGGAGCTGATGAATTGTTTAACACTGTAGAGCAATCTGTTTTTGGTGTGTTTTTTCAATGACTGCTGGATATGGCAGTCGAATTTAAGTTTTGTCTATGTATATGCCTAGTAATTTGGTATAAGTTACCAGCTTGATAAATTTGGAGTTTATGGAAGTCATAGAGAAGTTTGTTTTTTTTTGGTTAAAAGATGATTAGTAGTGAAAAGCATTAATTTTGTTTTGCTGTACTTGTGGAACAGTTCTGCATTAGTCGGCCATGTTTCTGTTGAGGAGAAGGACTCATGGGTAATATATTGTAATACGTTTAAGCTCCGGGCTGAACGTACAAGGATGGAGTCATCTGCATATTGTATAATAGAGGCATATCTAGTAGCAGAGTGGAGGTTGTTAATGAAAATGTTAAAAAGTATAGGGCCAAGGATAGATCATTAGGAAACTCCTACCAATACTGGAAGAAAAGCATAGAATTCACTGCTTGGAATCTATTGCTCTGGTAGTTGTGGAGCCACATTAAGGTTGGGTTATTAAGTCCTAACAGTGCCAGTTTGGTCAAGAGTTTATTGTGAGAACCAGTGTCAATAGTTTTGGATATAACAAGGAACAAAGCAGATACTGTGTTAGTCCTCAGCGATGTTGACACATCACTGATGAGCTGCTTCAGATAATGTTCCAACAAATTTATAATATATACTGTATTTATAGGTTCATAGGTTCATACCAGGCTATCTGCCCTAGGGCATTTATAAGCCTAGCCAGAGTGTGTTTGGCTTTCGCAACCCATTTTAAATTAATTTTGCTATGCCTTTTTTTGAGGTTAGTATACTGTGCCTCTGTCTAACAGTGACACAGAAGTGATAGCCGGGGTAAACCTACGATCTCCCATCCACTCGTCAAGATTCCTCTTGAAGAGAGTCAATGTGGGACTCTGCCTAACCTGGACTGGGATTTTATTCCAGAGTGAAGGGAGCCTCTGGGTTATGAATCTGTCCCTCCAGCATGTCCTATTTATTTCAGTGCTGAGGTTCAAGTCTCTCGAGCACGTAGCTCGATGGGATTTGGATTTTCTGAGGTGCAGCATGTCCATTAATTCCGGGTTGGACATGGCTTTATACGTCAGGCACAGATCGCCTCTGAGCAGGCGGTATGCCACTGAGTAGAGCTGGAGTTTCTTTAACCGGGCAGCATATGGCATCTGTTTGAGCCCTTTGATCCTCTTGGTGAGGTACTTTTGGGGTCTTTCCAGTTGCTGCAGGTGTCTGGTAAGGTACATCCCAAAGGGGCATTGTACTCAATTATGGGCCTGATGAGGGATGAGTAAAGAGGTACGATGACCTCCCTGATCTAGATGTGAATCCCTTCATGATTAGGTGGGCTATATAAAATGTTTTTCTAACCACTTTGGCCACGTGGTTGTCAAATGAGAGATTGCTATCAACTTGGGTCCCCAGGTCCCTAATGACTTCTTCTGTACTTAATGGATTACCACCTATGTGGTAATTTGTGGGCACTTTGTTTTGCCAAAGGGATGACTATACACTGTTTGGCATTTAGCTTGAGGCCATGGCTCTGGCACCAGTTGTCTGTTTCTATGAGGCCCTTTTGGAGGATGCTTGTGTCGGCTGGAGAGTTGATTATGGCGCCCAGTTTGCAGTCATCTGCGAACTTGGTCAGCCACAGTCCTTCCGTGTTGGCCTGTACCGCCAAGAAATATTTACCGAACAAGAGAGGTCCCAGGACTGAGCCTTGTGGGATGCCACTTGTAACTGGTTTGGAGTCTGACATGGCTCCAGCAATTCTAACCATGTGGGTTCTGTCCTTGAGCCAGTTTGCAACCCATCTAGTGACATAGGGGTTTATATTTAAGCTGGTGAGCTTATCTATAATGCCCGAGTGGGGTATTGTATCGAAGGCTTTTGCGAGGTCCAGGTAGGCTGTGTAGACCACCTTCCCCTCGTCAATGGCCTTGGTGACTGTTTCAAAGAAATTGATCAGGTTTAAGAGGCAGGATCTGCCCTTAACAAAGCCAAACTGGGTAGGATCCAGTGTCTGTAGGTCCCCAATATCTTTATTTATGAGGTCCATGATGATCCTTTCCATAGCTTTGCAGACCAAGCTAGTCAGGCTTATGGGGCGATAGTTTCCAGGATCCGTTGAGGCACCACCTTTGTGGAGAGGGACCACTGTTGCTGTACGCCACTCTTTGGGTACATATCCTGTAGTAAGGCTAAGATTGAACAGTAGTTTTATGTTTGGGTTTAGCTCTTCTTGGAGTTCATGTAGACGAGCCGGGACACCATCTGGTCCCATTGATGCTGTGTTTTTTGCTTTGGAGAGGGCGGCTCTTACCTGAGCATCTGAGATGTCAGGGGGGCAGCACTCTGTTGGGATAGATATTTGCCCTTTTGGTGGGGAGAGGGGGGAGAAGTTTGCACTGAATCTGTCAGCTAGGATGTTGGCAATGTCTGTGGGCTTGGTGTATTTATCATCAGATAAAGTTTAAATAAATAAAGGTAAATTGAAGGAAATAAAGGTAAATTCATTTTTCAGGTAAATACCATCCCAAAATGGGTAATGCATCATTTCTGTAATGTCATCACCTCTGTCTTCATACTGGAAATTTTCTGAATTTGGTGATACAATAGTGCATCATTTTGTCTCCTCCTAAGCAGTCTCTGTGCTTCCATATCAGTAATGGTAATTAGTTTTCTGCAGAGAATGTAAAATGAAGTGAATTACAAATTGCATTTTTAGAAAGGTGAACATGGTAACAGTGCCATATTAATTCAATATACTGACTTAAGGAATATGTAAAATGAGGACTTGATGTTCATTCATTTTGATTACCCCCTGATCAAGTCAATAGCCACCAGGTACCAACATACAACAGGTGTAATATTAGAAGTCAGTCCAAGAAGGGACATACCTAGAGGTAATTTGGAACCTCACCAGTCTGTCTACAACATCATTGGAATGATAGAGAATACCAGTTGTCCCAGTGAGAGCCTGCATGTGCAAAAATTACAAAATTCAAATAGATGAGGCCAAGACAAGAACTGAATTTGTGAGCCAGACACAAGCAAATATGTATATATGTATGTACGTATATATATATATATATATATATATATATATATATATATATATATATATATATATATAAACTCCATATATATTACTTCAATTTATCGAGTGCTGGTACTTTAATGTTCAATTATATTGAAGTATTTGGATATATTTTTATGTCATTGATTATTATGATGTTTGTTATTTTCTCATAACAGTATAGCACAGAATATTTTTCTTGTGTCTGCTCTGTTATTGGACTTAATGGTTCAGGAATATTGTGTCTGTGGGCTTCTGCTGTGATGGGGCTTTATATTTTAGAAGTGTGTTATTAGACAGTGGTTATGCTTGGACTTTGATCACAGATCATGCATGCAAAGGAGCTTTCCCTCTTCTGCAGTGTTGTGTGATGTTGGTGTTAGAATTTAAAGTCATAGCAAACATTACTGCTTTTAGTTTTTTTTTTTTCTGTACTGGCAAGAATTCAATGTGATTTATTAAATAAATCTGTCTCTGGTATATAAATGAGTACTTGATATTTGATCTGTGACACATTTCATCTTCAGAAAAAGTGTCACAATTGATCTAAAACACGTTTCATTGAAAACACAAATGACTGAATCACATCTGATAGAAAAGTATGTGAGGCTATAGAAAATCACTGCCTCTATAGTGTTAGATTATAAGAATTACAGTGTGGATCATATAGGAATTACAACGTTGATCACTGTTTGTACCTTGCTATTATGTCTCTGTAGAAGTTTCAGTTTGTGCAACGGGTGATTCACTGTGTGAGGAGTTTTCTTGTTATCTCTGTGGTTATACAACCATGGAGTTAATATATTTAAGTAAGGGGAGGGTGTGTAGAGGGACATGCCCCCTTCAAAAAAAAAAAAAAAGAAAAGAAATTTTGGGCAAGTATTTGATGTATATGAAGTTTTAGATGTAATGTGATGCAACTATTTTTTTAGATTAAATGTGCATTAGATGGAATATTATTTAGCTATTTTTCCCCATCAGACCAGAAGTCCCAATAACACATCACTCCTGAGCCATTAAGGCCTTAACAGTGTAGGCATGCTGACACACATTATATAGAGACTTAGTGAGCTGCTTAGCATGGAAGTTCAAGCTCAGTTTAAGTATAAATAAAAAAAACAGGTGCATACTTTACATATATCAGTAACACAGAAAAGAGTGCCAGTTCTTGTCCTCAGCAGAAACAGTTAGAAATAATATGACCAGCAGCTTCTAGGCAGAGTCGTGCGGATTAAATACAATTGAAAACAGTAATTTTATTTATCACTGCTGTCTGCCTTGTATGCCAAAGCCATACCTCTCAACATCTTAAAACAAGAAATCTGGACAAAGCCACAAATAATGGAGGGACAAAGGCCCCAAATAGGAACAATTTTTAAGTATTGCTATTACAAACTGAGAATGCTGATACACTAACAGGTTTTGCATTAATATGAATTTTCTGAAGAGTATAAAGTCTGAAACTGACATATCTGCCATTATTTTCCGAGTTCAATCTTTAATGATTTGCCAGCAATTTGTCAGAAAACCACAATTTTTATGAAAAAATGGATGAAAAATACAAGGCATAAATCTGAGCAGTCTATAAAAATATGTACAGTTGGGAGGTATGGCCACAGCCCAGAAAAAACAAGGGAAGGTTCTCTGGCGTAAACCTCTGCATTTTGTATCATGCAGTTATAAATTTATACCACTATTCCTTCCTCTTGTGAAATTAGTAATGCATTTTAATGTGAATAAAAGCAATAAGTATATATTGTAGTCTTGAAATAAAATACAAACAGTAAGAAAGCCGAAGGATTTTGTAATGTGATGGCTGAGTATACACACAAAGTTTTTTTGGCAGCCAGTCCCACAGTTGTGGTGATTGGTATTATGCACAGAGTAATAAAGCCCTGTTTACTGTACCACGATATACGGTAGCAATGTGGACACTTGGCCACTGACTCAGCACTGAACAGAAACAGTAATGCAATGGAGCATTTAGAGCAAAAAAAGAAAAAAAAGTAAATACCTCGAGTTTGTTAAACAAACTTTTTTTTAGAGATGGTACTGTTAATCAACTACATGCCAGGACTCATTCTTTTTCACTTGTAACTGATAAAAAATGCAGAGTAGCTTGCATCAACACCCAGTGGTAGTTAACCCAGGAAAGATGCTACTGGTTGCACAATGTTGGTGTTAAACATTTCCTCACTGGAGTCCAAAACATTTTCACTCGACTACTTCATTATTTGAGCAGCATTGCTTCATTTTATGACTAATCCCTAGTATGAAATGCTGAGTTCAGCTCAGTAAAGCCATTACAGACTTTGTGCCAATTATGAGTCGAGTCAAAACAATCATCATGGCTGCTAATGTACAGTCTAGCCATGTCTTTCCACTCTTCTGCAACAACTTCCATTTGTATACCTACATCCTTTTATGGCAGTTGCAGTACGGCAAATAACAGAAAAATGAGACTTTAAATCTGCTTCTAGTGTACATTTTGGTACTGACATTAATGTATTTGCTCAGATGCTCTCCTAGACAAATGTTAAGCTTGAGCAAATGACACAGATTACTATTCTGAAGCTGTGGTTTGTAGGATTATGGAGGATGCTTCTGAGTCTTGCAAGGGAAGATCTACTAGGTTTAGATTTAAAGCACTACCTTTGTATAATTGCAATGGGGAATCTACAGCTTAGGCTAGTAGCTGGTGTAGCAATGCCATGCAAGACTTATTTTGACATTGTGATTTCAATGTTTGGGGGTGGATCTAGAGTGCACAAAATCGTATTTTGTTGTGGCTTTCATTCAGTCTTTTATATACAAAACTGTTCGAGTGCAATTTGAAACTGTCATTCTGGGACAGCTTTCATTATGTGACAAAGCATTCTGTTCTGCTTTTGTCACTTGTGGTGTTGGAAAACAATACAATAATGTTTCTATTTTACTATGAAAAATAGCTGGAAATTTGAGCTGCTACATACCTACTCATGCCCTGTAGACATAATGCCTTTGACTCTTCCTGCCCTTACTATGAATTATGTTATCGTACAATTATTTTCTGTCTGACAAGCAAGCCTGCTATGGAATCAAAAATTTTCAGGTGAAGTCATCATAGTAAGTGATAAAGTAAAACTGTGTGAATTAACTGGTACTATACATCTGTAAAAGAAACAAGAGAGTGATCTACACCACTGTGCTGTACATATCTATAAATACAAGGTTTTACATGTGGGCAGTATTCTTTCAGACTTGAATAATTGTTGCTATTAGATAAAGACTAATGGAAAAAATTTGGGGATTTAAGCCGCTTTTATAAACATATTAGCATGTAATATGCCTGCAGTTTTACCAGATTCCATTTGTGGCTGAAAAACAGTGTTGGAAACAATTGGGGATGCTTTACATCTTCTTCTGTGCGTTATGCTTCAAGAATGATTAATACTGTTTTCAACTTGTCATTCTAATATTTTGCATCATTATATCTGTGAAATTTGTACTGCTTCTTAACTCTGTATTGATCACTTCCTCACTGGATGTCTTTCATGGGTATGTAGGAAATTCTTCATCTCACACTTTTCTAGGAAGGCAGTTTATCCATGAGTCCAAAAGCTACAGCAATGTCATTTTCTTTAAAGATCTTTAATGGTAGTAGTAATCCGAACCTGTAGCAATACAAATTATTATCTAGAGTTAGTAAAGTACAGAAACTACCCATGTTTCTTTTCATAGTCTTCCAAATCTAACCATGAACTCAGTTTGATCTTAGTGGTTTAAAGCAGTAGTAAGTTATTCTTTAATCACATGACAAAATGAAAGGGAAAAACTGTAACATTAACATTCTGCCAGTAAACAGTGGCATGACCACTTGACCTTAGGACATAGTATATGCACCTTTGGTGGATGACTTCTGAATAGTTAAAAATATATGTCCAACTGTTGTAGAGACAGTGGGAGACATTAGTTGTTGTTGTGTCTTTTGGCTTTTCCCGGTTAGGGGTCACCACAGCTGAACTCCGGTTTGGCAGTAGATTTTTACGTGCTGAGATGCCGGCCCTGATGCACAACCTTTAATGAAGGTACGCCCATTCATGCATGTCTCCACACAGAAGACGCTCTAGCTGAGAATTGAACGGTACAACGTCTTACTGTGAGGTGACAACGCTACCACAGCACCACCACTGCAGACATTAGTTAATTATCAATAATGCAACACATGTTGATATATGTAAAAGTAACAATTTACATTCTTTGGGGCCAGATGAAATACTTGGTGGTTTCCTATGTACAAAACTAAGGAAAACCTAATTAAATCTCCTTAGTCATAATAAAGTTTTATCATGTGGACACACCTCTAACTTGTGGCAGCAGACTTTTGTAGTGTCAGCTCACAAAGCATGTGTGTTGAGAAGATTACATCAGACCCAAACGATTTTACATCTATCAGTATGACCTTTTCTTTCTAATGTCTTGGAGAAAGTCATTGTGGAGCCTATCCAAAAATAATGCAAGAGACCTACTTTTGTTACCCATGGAACAGTGTAGGTTTGTTAAGAGAACAGTTTGCCTTTTGAATCCAGGGTAATTCTTTCATGAAAAAACAGCGCTGCTCGAAGAAAGTCTGAGAGTACATATTGCTTATCTTGATATTGTTAAAGACTTCAACACTATTCCACATGAGGGAATAATTGATAAATTCAAAACATTTAGTGCTGATCCATGCATAATTCAATGGGAAAAACAATGGTTAAGCAACAACACATGGCAAGTTGAGGTGGACATGGATATTTCCAGTGGTATTGCATTGGACTTTGTAATGGGGCATGTTACTTTTGGATAGTTCTTCTCAGATATGAAAGTGTGAAGTGGGCTCTGGTTAGACAAAAATGCCGATTGTAGGCTAGCAGTTCACTTTCCCAGTTAACAAATGTACACATTTATTAAAAAAAAAAAAAAAAAATTAAAAACAAAGTAAATTCAGTAAAACGTGCCAATTTTTCTACAAAATGGTCTGGATAAAATAGATACTTCTGTCAGTAATAATAATGACATTCATGACCACACCTTTAATGTATGTAAATGTGAGACTTTCAAGAAAGGACATAAATTATGATTACAAAATAAATGATCACATAATAAATGAGTTAGTAAAGCTCTAGAGGCAATAGGCATAATTGAATAAACCCTTGATTGTGCCTAAGATGGCCCTTATTCATTTAATGGAAGGGGACAAGCCAAGGAGGATATAGGTGAGATGTTGATGCCTACTCGTCCATTCTGGGGGAAGGCAGTGGTTTTGCTGTATGCAGTGGTGACACCTACAGAAGTGCAGTAAGTCTCATAATATTCTCCTGTATAGTGGTGCCTATCTTTGGTGGAACTTGGCATGCATAGCAGCACTAATACTCTTGCCCATAAACAGTAGTTACAGAATTCCACAGACATTACTGGGGAGAGAACTAGAAGCGTAAACAAAAACATTTCCAGCCTCTCAATGGTTTCTGGCACCATTTTGAGTGCCTCACTCTTACCTGTAAGAGGAACAAAGGAGGTATCAATCTCTCACCCATGGGAGGAATGAATGTGTCATATGGGTGTTCACAGAGGAGGTTAAATGATCACTGTTGTTGGGGGGGGTCAAAACAGGGTAAATAAAGTGACAGATAATTTGAACTTTAACCAGTGTGTATCTTTAATACAGCATCAGTAAAGCATGTTCCATAGCCTATCTAATACTAAAGTGCATGTTTGGTCAATCTACTGAGGTAAATGTGCCACTACCACATTATACCTAGCTGATCATCCATCACTGAATATGTGCTGAATTTTGTAGCCTTTGAACAAGCCACTTAAACCAGATAAAAAAAAAAATCATGGAGTTAAAATTGTGCATTATTGACAAAGGTTTCAGGGATTGTCATTATATACTGTTCCTTGTACGTTACATGACTTCTGTCTCATCTGTAAGACAATATACCATCCTGTTTTGTTTGAAAACACATGCCACAAAGGCACTGCTTGTGAGAGCTAACCATGGATAGAAGAATCTAATACTAAAAATAAATACCAGTTGTAAAATGTGACAAATATACTACACAAGACCTTATAAGGTTATGGAATTATCCCTTAGAAATGGAAGAAGTCTGTCATTAGGCTGTTTAAAAATTACGTGTTATTGAAATTAGGCAATATCAGCATGGTATTAGTGCAGTTAAACTTTTTGAGTGACAGTTGGTCATAAGCTTAACTATGATACTTACAAACCTGTTGTCTGATATCTTGAAGTATATCTTTATTCTCTTTTCTAGTTTATTAAAGAGGTGCTCAATGTTTTACAATTTGATGTATAGTAGAATTTGTGCATTAGTACAGAACTTTATTTTCTAAGGAAAAGTGTGCTGTGCTGGACACATAGTATTTGGATTTACATAATTCAGCATAATGTGTGCTTATAGTGATACATGCATATCGTAACATTTGCATATTATATATCATAACATGGTGAATCTCTTGTGTAGAATATATTAATAGTGGCATTATTTAATAAGAAATAATATGAGGTTGAAATGTACTTGCTGGCTGAGTGCATATTGCATGTATAAGGAAGGCCTTAATTTCTAGTGGTATTTCATAGCTTTGCTAATATGTTTCCTCACCATTTGGCAAATGACTTAATGAAATCTCTTCCAACCAACAGGTGAGTGTCCTAACGGACCAGGTGGAGGCACAAGGAGAAAAGATCAGGGACCTAGAAACCTCTTTGGAAGAACACCATCTGAAACTAAATGCTACTGAAGAAATGCTTCAACAGGTAATAACCACAGCTTTTCCTTGAATTCATTATACCCATTGTGTATAGTACATAATAAATAAGATTCATTACAGACATTATTCCATCATTGTACAGAGCACTTGAGATGTGAAACTCTGTTTTCATTTCACATTGTGTCAAGAAAGAAGGTATATTTATTATACTTTTATTGCCTATAAATTGCATATGTCAGGACATTGGACTTATTTTACATTAATATGTTTAGTTTAGATTGTTTCTGGTTCTACAGGTTATGATGAAGTACATGATAAGTTAGTTATCAGGTTTTATATAATGCATATATTGTATGAACCAATGCCACACTAGAACAGGTTACTTAGTAAATGGATGGATGGATGGATGGATGGATGGATGGATGGATGGATGGATGGATGGATGGATGGATGGAGGGATGGATGGCTAGATGGACATACAGTAAAATATATTATGTTTAGTCTGTTTTTCTGATAATGATGG
>NC_056751.1:648872083-648874583 GCF_019279795.1 Protopterus annectens | reverse complement strand
TTCAGCCACATAACCTGGACCAGAACACCAAAGGTGGAGGTGTGTCCATATTCATTAAGGATATCCACACCTCCAGGCTAGTTGCTCAGCATAATGCATCTGAGGTTATCCAAGTGCAACTAACTCTGGGCAAAACTGCAATCCAAATTGTAGCTTGATACAGATCCCCCCACCATGCCCCAGGATTCCCACTCCTCTTTTCTTGATATACTGAAAAATATTAGGGTTCAAACAAACACCCTAATAATGGGCAATTTCAACTACCCCATCATTAACTGGGAAAACTACTCATGTACCAACTCCTTCGCTCAATGCTTTCTGGAATTCATAAATTCCAATGCCCTGGATCAACTTATCCACACCCCCACCAGGGGCAACAATATCCTAGACCTAGTCATTACCAACATGAGTGACCCGTGTTCCACACCTGAAGTCAACTTCTCGTTGGTCAGATCCAACCATAAGCTAATCACCCTAGATATCCACATCCTGCCCCCATCCCCATTAAGGAAATCACGGTAAAAAATTTCTCCAAAGCCAACTTCATGCTGCTTAAGACAGACGTGGCAAACTTCATGACACCCATGCAGATGGACAATACAGTTATGACTGCTGAATCCTACACAAATGCACTCTATAAGCACTTACACGAGTGCATGGATCGTGCTATCCCAAACAGAACAAAGACGCTATCCTCCAAAAAAAGGAAGACAATCTGGTGGTCCCCCACCTTAAACAAACTCTACAACAGAAGGAAGAAACTGATGCAAAAGAAAGTAAAATCCCATGAGTGGAGGAGTTCCCTGGTCAGCCTCAGTAAGAAGCTGAGATCCCTTATAAGATCCTCCAAATCTAGCTACGAAAACAAAATCACCACTGATTCTAGGGACAACCACAAAGCATTCAATAGCTATGTCAAGAATCTCAATGACAACACCCAGATCTGCTCTGAGTTACAGCACAACAACATGAAAATTACAGAACCGAGTAATATTGCCAACATCCTGGCCGATAGGTTCAGTGCTAACTTTACCCCCCTCTCACCCCCTAAAGGGCCCATATCTATACAGGAAGAATGCAGAGTCCCTGTAACCACAACTATGCAGGTAAAGGCTGCACTCTCTAAAGCCAAAAATACAGCATCCATTGGACCGGACAACATCCCAGGCTGCGTTTTGCATGAACTTCAGAACAAACTAGCTCCCCACCTAAGCACCATGCCCAATCATAGTCTCACATCAGGCTTTGTGCCCACTGAATGGTGCACAGCAACAGTTATCCCACTCCACAAAGGGGAGCCACCACTGATCCTAGGAACTATCGCCCTATTAGCCTGACGACCCTGGTCTGTAAGGCCATGGAACATCATCATGGAACTCATAAACAAAGAAATTGGTAACCTCTAAAGTCTGGACCCCACCCACTTCATGTTTGTGAAAGGCAGATCATGCCTCCTGAACCTGATCGACTTCTTTGAGGCAGTCACCAAAGCTGTAGATGAGGGTAAGGTGGTTCACACAGCCTATCTTGACCCATCCACAATTTTGGAATTATAGCTAAACTCACTAAACTAGATATACATCCCTACATCACAAGATGGGTTGCTTACTGGCTCACTGACAGAACCCACACTGTAAAAGTTGCAGATTCCAAATCTGACTTCAAACCAGTGACAAGTAGAGTACCACAGGGTTCAGTCCTGGGACCTCTCCTGTTTGGTATCTACTTCTCTGAAGTACAGGCTAACACAGAAGGCCTTTGGCTAATGAAGTTCGCAGATGACTGCAAACTAGGAGCCATAGCTGAGTACCCAATTGATGTGGACATCCTATAGAAGGGCCTCACTGAGACAGATGCCTGGTGTCCGAACCATGGCCTCAAGCTCAATGCCAAAAAGTGCATTGTCATCCCCTTTGGTAAAAACTCTGTACCCATGAACTACCACATAGGCAGCAGTCTACTTAATGCCGAATGTGTGATAAGAGATCTGGGGACCCAGGTGGACAGTAGTCTCTCCTTTGATAATGACATCACCACAGTAGTCAGGAACTCCTTCTATGTGGCACACCTCATCACAAAAGTGTTCTCATCTAGGAAAAAAGAGGTCATTGATCCCCTCTACTCGACACTCATTAGACCCATTATAGAGTATAATGCCCCTTTTGGAATGTATCTCACAAGACATCTGCAGCAGCTGGAAAGGCCACAGAAGTACCTCACAAAGAGGATTACAGGCCTCAAGTAGATGCCCTACACTGACGTCTCAAAAAACTCCAGCTTTACTCTGTAGCATATCACCTACTCCAAGGTGATCTCTGCTTAACATATAAAGCTATGTCAAACCCAGAGCTGTTGGACATGCTACACCTAAAGAAATCCGAATCTTTCCGAGCTATATGCTCTAGGGACCTAAACCTTGTCACCACAATAAACAGGACATGCTGGAGGGATAGATTCCTGTCCCAGAGAGTTTCCATACTCTGGAACAGGCTACCCATCT
>NC_056751.1:648424583-648464583 GCF_019279795.1 Protopterus annectens | reverse complement strand
GCTAATTCCACCTAAAACACGGCTTTTCAGCGCTTCTGTGGATCCCTAGTGATATCTGCATTGCTTACTGTACTTATTTCCTTGTTTCACTTGAAAGAAAGTTACTGTTTGTCATATTTGCATTTAAGTTACCTGTAACACATTGCATTTAAGTTACCTGGCACTTGCTCACTAAGTCAGCACTAAAAAATTAAAAGCACTACATAGGCACAAACTCCCCTTGAGTACCTTGTTCCCCATTGGCCCTTTTTTTCAATTATAAAGGAATTCCCAATACTATCCTAGCATGTCCAAAGGTCAGTTGTCAATCTCCTCTCCGGTCCAGCTGGTGAATTTGGGAATCTTGAGGCAATGTTACAACTGCCTCATGTAGACAGACAACCCTCTCTTCCTCCCAACAAATTCCAACACACGTGAGAGATGCAACCATATAGCCAAACTGGAGGCTAAGCTCTCTCAACTCAGTACTGGCGTAACCAGTCAGGAGGAGAAGGAAACCACACTCACTACAATTCCAGTCTCACATAGACCTACCACGACAGCAAACCAAACCCATAAACACACAAAAACATACTCTGAGGCTCTAAATAAAAATCTGCCTAAGCAGCAGAGACCTCCAAAGCAGACACCCAAGCAACCGCTACCCCAACACAAAACACGTGCAACACATTGCTCACAAAGCCAGTGTGCTGAACAGTCACAGCCCTTAAGGCTAAACAACACACCTGATACAGTTGTAATAGGTGACTCTATCGTCAGGCACACTGATGTCCCGCTCACCAGGCTGAACAAGGAGAAGGTCACGGTGAGGTGCCTGTCAGGCGCTAGGATCTGCCACATAACACAAGCACTCAGGTCACTCAAAGGCAAGTACAAATATGACTCAGTCATTGTCCATGCTGGTGTGAATGACCTGAGACGTACCTCCCTGGACTACATGAAAAGAGACATAGAGGAGCTCTCTGAGCATGTAGCCCAGGCCGGTATGACCCTGACCTTGACCTTGAGTAGCATCTTACCCTCACCAAGAATGATGCCACAATATGAAGACAAGATGATCAATTTCAACAATTGGCTTAAGTATTGGTGTCATTCAAAGGGGATCCAATGCCTGTCAGCCTGGGACGACATGCTCGACAAGCCACGATGCTTCACTAGGGACGGCTTGCACCTGTCACTCCTGGGCTTTCGGATATTGGCAAAGGCTCTTGCTACCCCCATAGTGCCTTTTTTTAAGCAAGGCTCAAAAGGCAAACCCATCTCCATAGTTATCACAAGGCATAAGAAACTAAGAGTAATGCTACTCAACGCCAGAAGTCTAAACCTCAAGATGCACGCACTCGAAACTCTCCTTAGCATGGAGAATATCGATATCTATGCAGTAACAGAAACTTGGTTCAAGGCACCTCAGAGCTCCCCAGCACTGCCAGGTTATACCTCATACCATGCTTTTCGGCCCCAAAACTTGTACTGAACCACAAAAGGAGGGGGAGTATCAATATTTGTCAAAGATATCCACACCTCCAGGTTGTTGGCACAGCATGAAGCATCAGAGACTATCCATGTGCAACTAACAGTGGCTAAAACTGCCTTCCAATTTATAGCCTGCTACAGACCACCCTCCCAAACCCAGGAACCCCACTCAGCCTTCCTGAGAACACTGGAAAATATGAAGGTCTCTCCAAACACCATTATATTGGGTGACTTCAACTACCCAAACATAGACTGGGAGCATTACTCTAGCTCCAACACCCTAGCCCAAAGGTTCCTAGAATTTATAAACTCAAATGCTATGGAACAACTTGTTACCACTCCCACAAGAGGGGAAAACATACTGGACCTGATAATCACCAACATGGGGACTCTATGCTCCAGACCTCACTGGTAAGATCAGACCATAAACAAATCTCACTGGATATTCACATCCCGACCCCCTGCCCAGAAAACCACAGTGAAAAACTTCTCTAAAGCAAATTTTACACTCCTCAAAACCGAGGTGGAATGCTTCAAAGCCCCTGGGCCTGTGGAAAATACGGCCCAGACCGCAGAATCCTTTATAAACGCATTCTATGAACACCCTCAGGAATGCATGGATCATGCAATCCCAAATAAAACCAAGACCCAATCCTCCAAAGGCAGACGTCCTGTCTGGTGGACCCCAGCCATAAACAAAACTATACAATAGAAGGAGGAAGCTACTACATGATAGAGCAAAATCCCAAAAAGGGAAGGCATGTCTGATCAGTATTAGCAAAAAACTACGGGCACTCATAAAATCGTCTAAGGCCAGCTTCAAGAGAAAAATTGCACAGGACACTAAGGATAATCACAAGGCTTTCTTTAGTTATGTTAGGAATCTGGGTGGGAATTCCCAGATATGCTCAGAATTAGTCCAAAATGACAAAAAAATTCACCGAACCCAAAGACATTGCCAACATCCTAGCTGACAGGTTCATCGCAAACTTCTCCCCCCCTCCCCACCAAAACGGCAAATATCTATCCCAGCAGAGTGCTGCCCCCCTGACATCTCAGATGCTCAGGTAAGAGCCGCCCTCTCCAAAGCAAAAAACACAGCATCAATGGGACCAGACGGTGTTCTGGGCTGCGTCCTACATGAACTCCAAGAAGACGTAAACCCAAACATAAAACTACTGTTCAATCTCAGCCTTACTACAGGATATGTATCCAAAGAGTGGCGTACAGCAACAGTGGTCCCTCTCCACAAAGGTGGTGCCTCAACAGATCCTGGAAACTATTGCCCCATAAGCCTGACTAGCTTGGTCTGCAAAGCTATGGAAAAGATCATCATGGACCTCATAAATAAAGATATTGGGGACCTACAGACACTGGATCCTACCCAGTTTGGCTTTGTTAAGGGCAGATCCTGCCTCTTAAACCTGGTCGATTTCTTTGAAACAGTCACCAAGGCCATTGACGAGGGGAAGGTGGTCCACACAGCCTACCTGGACCTCTCAAAAGCCTTTGATACAATACCCCACTCGGGCATTATAGATAAGCTCACCAGCTTAAATATAAACCTCTGTGTCACTAGATGGGTTGCAAACTGGCTCAAGGACAGAACCCACATGGTTAGAATTGCTGGAGCCATGTCAGACTCCAAACCAGTTAAAAGTGGCATCCCACAAGGCTCAGTCCTGGGACCTCTCTTGTTTGGTATATATATCTCGGAGGTACAGGCCAACACGGAAGGACTGTGGCTGACTAAGTTCGCAGATGACTGCAAACTGGGCGCCATAATCGACTCTCCAGCCGACGCAAGCATCCTCCAAAAGGGCCTCATAGAAACAGACAACTGGTGCCAGAGCCATTGGCTCAAGCTAAACGCCAAAAAGTGTATAGTCATCCCCTTTGATAAAAACAAAGTGCCCACAAATTACCACATAGGTGGCAATCCATTAAGTACAGAAGAAGTAATTAGGGACCTGGGGACCCAAGTTGATAGCAGTCTCTCATTTGACAACCACGTGGCCAAAGTGGTTAGAAAAACATTTTATATAGCCCACCTAATCATGTAGGGATTCACATCTAGATCAGGGGAGGTCATCGTGCCTCTTTACTCATCCCTCATCAGGCCCATAATTGAGTACAATGCCCCTTTTGGGATGTACCTTACCAGACACCTGCAGCAACTGGAAAGACCCAAAAAGTACCTCACCAAGAGGATCAAAGGGCTCAAACAGATGCCATATGCTGCCCGGTTAAAGAAACTCCAGCTCTACTCAGTGGCATACTGCCTGCTCAGAGGCGATCTGTGCCTGACGTATAAAGCCATGTCCAACCCGGAATTAATGGACATGCTGCACTTCAGAAAATCCAAATCCCATCAAGCTATGCACTCAAGAGACTTGAAACTCAGCACTGAAATAAATAGAACATGCTGGAGGGACAGATTCATAACCCAGAGGCTCTCTTCACTCTGGAATAAAATCCCAGTCCAGGTTAGACAGAGTCCCTCATTGACTCTCTTCAAGAGGAATCTTGATGAGTGGATGGGAGATCGTAGGTTTACCCCGGGTATCACTTCTGTGTCACTGTTAGACAGAGGCACAGTATACTAACCTCGAAAAAGGGCATAGCAAAATTAATTTAAAATGTGTGGCGAAAGCCAAACACACTCTGGCTAGGCTTATAAATGCCCTAGGGCAGATAGCCTAGTATGAACCTATGAACCTAATATATTTATCTGTTGAACTGTTTTTGCTATTACATTGTGTGACACCCCACCACTGGCCCAGTAATCAAGAGACCTCAATCCTCAGCAATGGCAACAATGAGGGACATGCACACTGGGATGATAAGTATACACACAGCAGAGTGCAATTTGCCTTAAGAGCACACAGAGACAACAGTCATTCTGGCCCTGGTTTATCCCATTTTCTCCAGATCCCAATTTGATTCACCACTGGCACAGCTATAGAGTTGAGATCTCAGCTGAGTGGCCAAGCCAAGACCTCAAGCACCCTCTCTGTCCAACCAGTGCTTCATGACACTGGCCATGTAGCTGACACACGTACTCGCATAAGATTTGATTTATACACACACCTAGGAAAGGCTGGCACAGGGTTACTAGCTATCCCCCTTCTGCCCAGACTGTAAGGTAGTTTTGACTGCCACCAGCCACTCCTTATTAGCTACTCTAAGGCTGTCCAGTCTTACCGTGTAATGTTACTATTAATCCAAATGGTAGTTTGACCAAGAGCAAGGCTATTTGGAGTGGCCCACACAGTGTCACCAAATAAATATGCTAATACTCTCAGAATGTAAATATGTCTCTACACAGATCAGCCACAATAAGAGGTTTAAATATATTTAATAATAAATAATAAAAGAACAAGAAAATACTCCGTAAATAATCACAGTTACATCAGAGTTAAAAATCACAGGAAATATTTAAAACACTCCGATCTGCTCTGAGTTACAGCACGATGGCACTGTATATACAGAACCAACAGATATTGCCAACATCCTGGCAAATAGGTTCAGACCTAACTTTACCCCCCTCTCACTCCCTAAAGGGCCCATCTCTATACCGGAAGAATGCAGAGTTCCTATAATCACAGCTGCACAGGTAAAAAACATACTATCCAAAGCCGAGAACACAGCATCCATGGGACCTGACAGCATCCCATGCTGTGTTCTACATGAACTACAGAATAAACTTGCACCCCACCTAAGTACCATGTTCAGTCATAGCCTTATCTCAGGCTTTGTGCCCACTGAGTGGTGCACAGCAAGGGTCATCCCACTCCACAAAGGGGTAGCCACCATAGACCCCGGGAACTACTGCCCCAGTAGCCTGACAAGCCTGGTCTGCAAGGCTATGGAACGTATCCTCATGGAACTTTATGACTGGTAATCTCCAAACTCTGGACCCCACCCAGTTCGGGTTTGTAAAAGGCAGATCATGTCTCCTAAACCTGATAGACTTCTTTGAAGCGGTCACCAAAGCCGTAGATGAGGGTAAGGTGCTTCACACAGCCTATCTAGATCTCGCCAAGGCTTTCGACACCATCCCCCACTCTGGAATTATAGATAAACTAACTAAACTAGGTATAAATCCCTATGTCACAAAATGGGTTGCCAACTGGCTCACTGACAGAAGTGTTTCTACTATTGCGGACTTATTTTTTATAAATATAGCAACAGTGTTCTTGGTGGTTTATTGCAGTTAAATCGTTTATACTGTCACTGACAGAACCCACACTGTGAAAGTAGCAGACTCCAAATCCAACTTCAGACCAGTGACAAGTGGAGTACCACATGGTTCAGTCCTGGGTACACAGAAGGTCTTTGGCTAACGAATTTCGCAGATGACTGCAAACTAGGAGCCATAATCAAAACTCCTAACGATGTGGACAATCCTACAAAAGGGCCTCACTGAGACAGATGCCTGGTGTCAAAGCCATGCCCTCCAACTCAATGCCAAAATGTGCATTGTAATCCCTTTTGGTAAAAACTCTGTACCCATGAACTACCACCTAGGCGGTAGTCTACTTAACATTGAAAGTGTGATAAGAGACCTGGGGACACAGGTGGACAGTAGTTTCTCCTTTGATAATCACATTGCCACAGTAGTCAGGAAATCCTTCTATGTGGCACACCTCATCACAAAAGGTTTCTCCTCCAGGAAAAAAGAGGTCATTGTTCCCCTCTATTCATCACTCATTAGACCCATTATACAATACAGTGCCCCCTTTTGGTATGTACCTAACAAGACATCTACAACAACTGGAAAGGCCACAGAAATACCTCACAAAGAGGATTACCAGCCTCAAACAGATGCCATTTCAAAAAACTCCAACTTTACTCAAGTCGTATATCACCTACTCAGATGCAATCTCTGCCTAACATACAAAGCTATAGGTTCATAGGTAGGTATTAGGCTATCGACCCTGGGGCCCATACAAGCCCAGCCAAAAAGGTACCCTGGCTTTTGCCACCCAAGAAAATTATTTTCCTGTGCCACTGTCGAGCAGTGCCACAGGGGTGATCCCCAGGGTGAATTTCCTATTTCCCATCTAATCATCAAGATTTTTCTTGAAGAGTCTTAATGAGGAGCTTTGTTTGAGATAGGTAGTTTATTCCAGAGTGTGGGAAGTCGCTGGGACATGAATAAGTCCTTCCGGCATGTTCTGTTTATTGTGGTGACAAGGTTTAGGTCCCTAGAGCGTGTAGCTCGGAGGGATTGGGATTTCTTTAAGTGGAGCATGTCCAACAGTTCTGGGTTTGACATAGCTTTGTATGTTAGGTAGAGATCACCTCTGAGTAGGCGATATGCGACGGAGTAAAGCTGGATTTTTTTGAGATGGTCTGCGTAGGGCATCTGAGGCCGGTAATCCTCTTTGTGAGGTATTTCTGTGGCTTTTCCAGTTGTAGATGTCTTGTGAGGTACATACCAAAAGGGGCGTTGTACTCTATAATTGGTCTAATGAGTGATGAGTAGAGGGGAACAATGACCTCTTTTTTCTGGATTTTATGATGAGGTGTGCCATGTAGAAGGATTTCCTGACTATTGTGGTGATGTGATTATCAAAGGAGCGACTACTGTCCACCTGTGTCCCAAGGTCTCTTATACTTTTGGTGTTAAGTATACTACCGCCTCTGTTGTAGTTCATGGGTACAGAGTTTTTACCAAAGGGGATGACAATGCACTTTTTGGCATTGAGCTTGAGGCCATGGCTTTGACACCAGGCATCTGTCTCTTGGGCCCTTTTGTAGGATGTCCACATCGTTAGGAGTTTGATTATGGCTCCTAGTTTGCAGTCATCTGCAAACTTCATTAGCCAAAGACCCTCTGTGTTAGCCTGTACTTCAGAGAAGTGGATACCAAACAGGAGAAGGACCCAGGACTGAACCCTGTTGTACTCCACTTGTCACTGGTCTGAAGTCGGATTTGGAGTCTGCTACTTTCACAGTGTGGGTTCTGTCAGTGAGCCAGTTGGCAACCCATCATGTGACATAGGGATTTATGCATAGTTTAGTGAGTTTATCTATAATTCCAGAGTGGGGAATGATGTTGAAAGCCTTGGCAAGATCTAGATAGGCTGTGTAAACCACCTTACCCTTGTCTATGGCTTTGGTGACTGCTTCAAAGAAGTCTATCAGGTTTAGGAAACATGATCTGCCTTTTACAAACCTGAACTGGGTGGGATCCAGAGTTTGGAGATTACTAGTGTCTTTGATTATAAGTTCCATGATGATACATTCTATGACCTTGCAGACCAGGCTCATCAGGCTAATGGGGTGTTAGTTCCCGGGGTCCGTGGTGGCTCCCCCCTTGTGGAGTGGGATAACCATTGCTGTGCGCCATTCAGCAGGCACAAAGCCTGAGGTGAGGCAATGATTGAACATGGTACTTAGGTGGGGTGCCAGTTCATTCTGTAGTTCGTGTAGAACACAGCGTGGGATGTTGTCTGATCCCATGGATGCTGTGTTCTTGGCTTTGGAGAGGGTGGTTTTTACCTGTGCAGCCATGATTACAGGAACTTTGCATTCTTCCGGTATAGAGATGGGCTCTTTAGGGGGTGAGAGGGGGGGGGTAAAGTTAGCACTGAACCTATCTGCCAGGATGTTGGCAATATCAGTTGGGTCTGTATATTTGGTGCCATTGTGCTGTAACTCAGAGCAGATCTGAGTGTTGCCTTTGAGATTCTTGACCTAGCAAAAGGATGCTCTGTGGTTCTTTAGAATCAGTGGCAATTTTGTTTTCGTCACTAGCTTTGGAGGATTTTATCAGGGATCACAGCTTCTTACTGAGGCTGACCAGGGAGCTCCTCCACTCGTTGGATTTTACTCTCTTTTGCAAGAGTTTCTTTCTTCTGTTGTATAGTTTGTTTATGGCAGAGGACCACCAGATTGGCTTCTATGTCAAAGCCAGAGTTGTTGGACATGCTCCACTTAAGGAAATCCCAATCCCTGCAAGCTACACATTCTAGGGACCTAAACCTTTTTACAACAATAAACAGAACACGCTGGAGGGATAGACTCCTGTCCCAGAGACTTCCCATACTCTGGAACAAACTACCCATCTATATCAAACAAAGCTCCTCATTAGCACTCTTCATGAAAAATCTTGATGATTGGATGGAAGATAGGAAATTCACCGCGGGGATCACTTCTGTGGCTCTGCTCGACAGGGGCAAAGGAAAATAATTTTCTTGAGTGGCAAAAGCCGGGGTACCTTTTTGGCTAGGCTTATATAGGCCCTAGGGCCAAAAGCCTAGTACCTACCTAATGCACATTATAGTACAGTCTCAAATTAAAAAAGAAAACATCCAAGCTGTACTTCACTATATTCCACTCTGTATCTAAGAGAAGCTACTGTTCCCTAGTTAACTAACTTACAGAACAACAAGCAGGCAGATGTGGTGAGTGGGTCTTCCGGGTCTTCCAGCTGATGCTATCAGGTGAAAAACAAAATACAAAATGCCCAGTCTCTCTGTCATAGAGTTAATATTGCTGTTGGGATACTTGTAGGGTGACATCACTTCCTATCAGCTGACTGTAGTTTCCAAGCTAAACCCCCATTGCTAGAAACTGCCGGCATTTAGCATTTCCCTGTGAAAATACTTAGCCCTCAGATGTTTGCATTTACTAAAAAACATAAAACAATAAAACACATACGATACAATGCAGAAGGCTCCCTAGTTTTAGACATCCTGTCTCCTTGCTGCACCGAAACCATCTTTTATGGTGCAGTTATAAAATAATTTAATTTAAGCTATTTTTTTGAAGTTTTGCAAGTTAACCCTCTATGTTTTCATTTCCACTTTTAAGACCTGTACATCTACACTGTTACAGCAGTTGATATACATTTCTGTTCTCTTCCAGTAGGGTAGACTGCAGACACATTTCTAAGCTGAGTACTCTACAAAATATCTCTTCAGCACACGTCAGTACAAACCATCTTATATGATGTACAGTTCTAATACATTTGTAACACAAGCATGTGAATCGTATTGATATTCACAAATGACATGATTATTTACAAAATTTCCTTTTGTGACACATTGCATGTACTCGAGTTCTTATGTTTTGTTAAGTCTGCATATTTGTAATATTTGTTTTACTTTTATGCTATTCTTTATATACTTCATTTTGACTTGTGCTCAGTGCTTGGGTGGTAAGCACTGTAGCATACTAAAAAGTAAAGCTTATCGAGGCAAATTGGTAAACACATAGTTGTGAGTAGAGCACTGCCTTGTACTATTGGTCAGCTTGTAGGTGATCATAAGTGTTAGGTAACTGTATGATTCAGGCCCCAGTTACTCAACAGGCAAGTAGTAGGGTCAACTGTCATTTGCTGTCATAACCCTATGAGGACAGGATTGTGGCCCAGTACCAACTGGTAGGCTGGGTCTGTATAGAAGTACTTCATGTCTGTTCTCCTTTGCAGAACCCTTTCTTGCATGAGACCTGAAATTCATGACTAATCTTTCCTGTCTGCCCTTAGAACTTGCTAGCTGAGTTGCACTGATGTTCACTCTTGGAAAACTCCATTTCTTGTGACCATCATCTCTGCATGTAGGATAGGAGACTGAAGGAAACCATATTTGCTGTTTCACAAGATGTTTTTCCTTGGGTCCAAACCACATTTCAGTCCGAGGCTGATTGCTATTTTAATGCTGAATCACTTTATTCATATTCCTGTTTTCTTTGTCAGGGCAGAAACTAGGGATGTCAGGGATTGCCTGTTGACAAAATTTAAAGTTATTAATAACTCATTGGGATAAAAGTTATTAATTTTATAATTTCACTGACTATGCTTCATATGGATTTAGTGGAAAAGTGACAACATTGTTGCTCAGTGAGTGTTTACACCTTTACTGGACGCTTCCCATTTCCATTAAAGTAGCATGACCACAGAGGTGGTATGGGGTCAGTGTTTGCATATGGGAAGTGCAGGGGGGATTGTTTCTCTCAAAAATTTTGATTTTGATGGTTTGCAGTAAGCTTACTTCTCATCCAGTTGTGAGCAACTTGTTGGGTCTTCAAGAAGTTGGGCTTGGGGTTTTGTATGGGAACCAAGAAAGAACCTTTCAGATTTGCCACAGATGTCTGCAACCAACTCTGATGTTACCCAAGGCAGATGGGAAATGGACTATGGAATAAAGTACTGGCAGTTGCCAAGCAAACATTTTCCAAGAGGAAAGCTAATGGCAGCAGCTTTTGCAATCGGGCAGCAACCTCCCAGGTAATGTATGCTGAGGAGAAAGCTTACCCCACTAGGGGAGGGGAGATGGCTACATCAGCCTTCCATACTTCAGAAGTGTCTCCATTGTAGTCATTTACACTGCAGCTACTGCTACTTTGTTATTGCTGTTCACCCTTAGCAAGCTTTGTTGTGTCATGAGTGACTCTAGACATCAGGATTCCCAAGTTACCAGTCTGTGTAGATTATGTCTACTTGCAATGGTGAGTAGAGTGAAATTGAGAAGATATGGGAATGTACAGGAGACGGGTATCATCTCATTTCTGCGCTGTCTTCAGTCATTGAACCAAATTTTATATGTGTATTCCCTAATTTTTAGCTTAAGTTGCATATTTAAATTTAAAATGCTTTTCTTCCTAAGCTACCTTAAAATCAACTGTAGCAAAAAACATGATGGAGTTCATTTTCAATTCCTTCTGTTATTAAACTGCCGCACTGTAGTTTAAACATAAACAACACAAAAGCTGGCAGTGGAAGTGTGACTTGTGTTTCTGGAGACTGCATGTAACATTTAGTAGAGGTATGCTGCTATAAGTAAATTGTGTGACACAGCTGGCTAAATTTAGCAAGAAACATTTTGCATCTTAATTTACCATAGAGCTTGAGAACCAAATTTTATATGTGCATTCCTTAATTTTTAGCTTAAGTTGCATATTTAAATTTAAAATGCTTTTCTTCCTAAGCTACCTTAAAATCAACTGTAGCAAAAAACATGATGGAGTTCATTTTCAATTCCTTCTGTTATTAAACTGCCGCACTGTAGTTTAAACATAAACAACACAAAAGCTGGCAGTGGAAGTGTGACTTGTGTTTCTGGAGACTGCATGTAACATTTAGTAGAGGTATGCTGCTATAAGTAAATCTTAAGTGTGACACAGCTGGCTAAATTTAGCAAGAAACATTTTGCATCTTAATTTACCATAGAGCTTGAATACGGTTTGACTTGATTGTGGTCAGTTACTTTTTTGATTGTTACGGGGCTGTCTGTCATTTAGTTTGTGTTACACATTTTGCATGATTTATCCTATTGTCTAAATGACCCTTTGATGCAGAGTTAATCTGGGAATGTCATTCTGTCTTCTACAGCACAGTAAATTTAAATTTTATGAAAATTAAAGCAAAGCAGCACAGTTTGTCATTTGTTTGCATGCAAGTCATTTTGTATGGTTTCATTAAAGCTGCACTTTTAGAAATGTTGAAAACTACCCATTTCCTGCTTGGTTTGCTTACTCATGTATTTGTGCTGTTATAAGCACTCCCATAGAGAACTCCCATGTACTGTCCTTTTCTGTTAGCGTACTAGGCAGTGCGTAATGTAACTTACTTGTTTCAGTTCGTCTCATTGTTTGCAAAATCCTCATAAAATCTCATTATCTTTAACAAAGTGCATATCCTTCATACATAGCTGCATGATCTGATCTTGTCATTTGACAGAAATCACAGAAACTATTCAAAATATTGAATTATAATAAAAGGAAGGCTGTCGAGCGTAAAATTGGACAATGCATAATTTCTTCAGCTCTGAGTGTTCTGACTGTGGCACAGATCTTTGTTTATGAATGCTTATCTTTTCATTGTCTTTTGTAAGCTTTGGTGCAACATTGTGTGCGTTTAGATGATTTATAACCTCTGACGCAGCACTAAGCCCCACAAGAAGCACTTGTCTACCTCCTTTTAGATCACTCCGAGTATATTTAGTTCTTTAGCATTGTGTCTGGTTTTTACTGCTGTTGTCTCATTTCTTTATTTTGAGTTGTCTTTTAAAACTACAACCAGAAGATGCATAACTACAGAGTCTTCTTTCGGCTTCGCCCACTAGGGTCCCTGCATTTTATTTCTGAAGAATACAGCATAGGACCAAAAATAATGATTTAACCAAATTTAAAGATACAAAGTTAAGTAAAGAAAATTGTATTACCTGGTGAACAATTTGCTTTCTTTTGAGCCTACTACACTAACAAACATGGTTCCTCATTGCATCCTTTGGTATGTTTTATTTATTTATATTTTTTCTTGTAAGTTTATTTTAATGGATGTTAATAGAAAACTCTGGTTCCATTTCTTTTATTGTTGTGGAAGTGGAGAAAGAGCACAGGTTGCACTAGCAGATGTTCATCGTGTTACACTGCTTTAGTCATTGCATTTGGGTTATCCTGCCGTCGCCGTCAGGCGGTCCCGCAGTCGGCTCGAATTCCAAAGTCTTGGTCCGGCATCAGTTGCTGTCGCTTCTTCCCTGACATCAGTGCACCAGGGGTATATAAGATGCATCCGACGCCATTTTCTTCAGTCTTTCTTGATGCGCGGTGCCCGAAGCATAAGCAGTTTGCAAGTGCCTGTCGGCCGACTCCTGAGATTTTCGAAGTTGAATTTCAGATCCAAAGTCTTCAATAAAGCTAAGTACCCCATTGGGGAAACTTTTTTCTTGCCTCAGACCGATGTCAGAAAAAGTTAACAATTGTATTTCTTGTGGTAAGTAAATAGCTAATAAGGACTTCATTCTTACTGTATTTCATGCCTATGCCCTGATCACGACATCACTAGTTGTCGGTTTTGTGCCATATTTAACAAACGCACTATAAAAAGACGTTTTGATTTTGCTTTGCACTACTTAGGCTGAAAGTTTAATTATACGATGCCGTCGGGTGAGCCGACGACCTCAATACCGAAAAAATGCAAAGACAAGGATAAAGAGAGGCATCCGAGGTCCAAAACCGATGACAAAACCTCTTCTAGGCCAGTCGCTGGTTCGTCTGTTCTCAGTGAGGCGCTTTCGCAGCCCCTGACACCCGCTACCTCAGAGCCACATGCCGCTTCAGACTCCCACGTGGAGACATCTAGGTCTCTGGAAACTCAAGGTATTGGGCCTATGGAAACTAATCCCTCCAATGGGTCTGGAGCCGCTGAGCAGGTATCTGCTTCTGAGGGTGTTTTCAGACCTACACAACTTATCATTAAAACAACAGCCAAGACAAAGGCACCATTAAAGATAAAGAAACAAGTAAAGCATTCTCCTGGACAGTCCTCCATGCCTAATAAACAGATGCTTAAAATGGCCGAAGACCTCATTACTCTAATCGGGGGTTCCCATCCCTCTCCTGAGAAAAGGCCTAGGCAGGATACAGACTGACTCCTCTGATCAGGTTTCCATTTCCTCTGATTCCTCTTCAGACCAGTAATACTCTCTACCCCCCTATGAGGACTCGGATGCTGAAGAATCTATCCCTTCAGCCTCTCCTCCTGAGGATTATTCTTTTGGGGAAACTTTGCATACCATTAGGGAGCATTTCCATTGGGAAAGCCAGGATTATTCAGAATCCAAGAAAAGGCTCAGGGGTTTCTTCTTATTGCCTCAACACAGGCCCCTGGCTATTCCGCCTGTGCTAGATATTGTGGATGATGTGTTCTCTGAATCCAGTTTATCTCCTGACTATTTGCCCCCTGCCCCATCCAAGCCAGATAGGTATTATAGAGTCCCCGACTCTGAAAAGATTCTTTACAAAAACCCTTCTGCTGATCCAGAAACTATTTCCCAGGGTCCAAAAGGGGTTAAGGCTTCCATTGCAAAAAATCCAGTACCCTCTGTCAGAGATTTCAGAGCTTTGGATAGATGGGGGAAGAAAGTATACACTTCTGCAACTTTAGCAGTAAGAGCTTTAAATTGCCAGTTTCACATGCTTAAGTACCAACAATATTTAATGGCTCAGTTAAAACAGAAAATGCTTGCAAGCACAGAAGCTCCTGATTGTAAAGAAATGCAGGATTTATTGCATGCAGTTGAACAGGTGGGAAAACATACTCTGCAATGTGGTTTTGATTCTTTAGAGGCCTCTTGTAGAGCCGCAGTTACATGTTCTGTGATACGAAGACATGCTTGGTTAAAAGAACAAAGTTTACCTGATCATGTTAAGGCAAAATTATTGGATACTCCTTTACAGCATGATACCTTGTTTGGTGTTAAGGCAGAATAGGTGTTAAAGAAAATGGAGGATAAAGCTAAATCTATGCAAACAGTCAAGGATTTCTTACAGGTACAGCCACCTCGGTTTAGCAGAAATTGGCCAACAAAGAATTGGTCCTTTCCAGTGTTAGACAGGCCACAGAGAGGCAGATACAGATGCCCAAGAGGCAGATCTCAACCCCAAGGCTCAAACAGACAATGACAGTGGGGCACCTCAACCCTAAAAGGTGGTGAGGACAAGTCTCAACCATACAGGAAACAGTCACAATGACTTTCCCCTTTGTACGCCAAGCACGTCCCTTTTGGAAGCCCCCTTAAGGGGAAAACTAGCACTTTTTCTCAACTGGCAAACAATCACCCAAGACAAATGGGTCCTGAATATTGTGTCTCAAGGTTACAGATTTCACTTTCATACTTTACCAAGGCTAAACGGAATGTCAGACCTGCCACAAAATCAATGGGCAGAGGCACAGAAACAAATTGCAGCCCTCATGGACATGAGAGCTATTCAAAAAGTACCACAACAGGAACAATGACAAGAATTTTAATCAAGACTCTTCCTGGTCCCCAGAATGGACAATGCCTGGAGGCCCATACTAGACCTTTCAATTCTGAATACTTACCTGGATATTCCAAAATTCAAAATGTTGACATTACAGCAGCTTCTACCCATGCTGGGCAAGAAGGCTTGGCTTGTTACTCTGGACCTCAAAGAGGCATACCTGCATGTCCCTATCAGACAAAATTGCAGAAGATACCTCAGATTCAAAGCTGGTGCAATGCACTACCAATTCTCTGCACTGCCCTTTGGCTTATCTACTGCGCCCAGGGTCTTCACAAAGTGCCTGTCACCAGTAATTGCATTTTGCAGACAAAAAGGAATTCAAATTATATTCATACCTGGACGACTGCCTCATTCAAGCAGAAACAAAGGACATTATTCTATAGCATCTGGCGTTTGTAAAAAGGTTGCTAATTTCTCTAGGGTACACAGAAAGCGAAAAGAAGTCAAAACTAGTGCCCTCGCAACAGATTATGTTCCTGGGTGCCAGCTTAAATACAACAGCCCAGATGGCTTACCTCATGCCAAACAAACAAGTTCAACTAACTCAATATTTTCAATTGCTGGCAAGAAAGTCCCATCTCCCTGCAAGAAAAATTCTGCAGGCCCTGGGATTCATGGCATCCTGCATACTACTAATACCATATGCCAGACTGCATATGAGGAAATTACAATGGTACCTGAAAAGTGTTTGGACTCAACACTCTCACAGTTTAGAAGCAGTAATACCAATGATTCCCTGCCTACAACAGGAGTTTCGATGGTGGGCACAGGCATGTCACCTAAACAAGGGTCAGCCTTTCACCCAACCCACAGCCAGGAAAACTCTAACAACAGATGCTTCAGGTTATGCCTGGGGAGCACACATGGCAGGAAAATGCATTCAGGGCAAGTGGACCACAGACCAGATGCATCTTCACATCAATCAAAAAGAGATTTTGGCTGTTCAAAATGCCCTAACAGCTTTCAAGGACCTTCTACATCCAGGACAATTACTACTAAAGACAGACAACATCACAGTAAATATGGTACATAAACAAGCAAGGGGGCACTCATTCTTATCCCCTGTGCAGGCAAGCCATGACCTTGTGGAACACAGCTCTAACGTATCAAGTTCACCTGCAAGCACAATTCCTGCCAGGAAAGAAAAATACTCTGGCAGACGATCCAAGCAGAAATATCATGGACCCTCACAAATGGAAATTGAATCCACAAATCTTCAGCATGGCAACGCAAAAGTGGGGATGCCCAGACATAGATATTTTTGCCTCCCCACTGAATTGCCAACCACAAAAATTCTGCACAAGGACTTATCACAAACAAGCATGGAAAGTGGATGCTCTTCTGTTCAGCTGGAAAAACCTAAAAGTTTATGCCTTCCCGCCACTGCCTCTCCTTTCAAAGGTACTCCTAAAAGCCAGACAAGAAAAACCAGAGATGATCCTGATTGCTCCAGACTGGCCACGCCAGCACTGGTACCCTATCTTAAGGAACCTGGCTCAAGGCCCACCATGGATTTTGCCTCAAATTCCACACCTTCTGACTGAACAAAACAATCAGATCCTGCACGGTCAGCTCAAAACCCTAAACCTGGCTGCATGGCAGATACATTAGTCAAACAGGCAACACCTCTCTCTAAAGTGGTTATGGATGTCATTTTGGAGGCCAGGAGACCTAGCACCAGGAAAGCTTATTCAGAAAAATGGAAGAGATTCTGCGCCTGGAACCAGGCTCAAAGCCTTGACCCTCTTGTTCCAAACATTCCTCAGATTTTACAATACTTAACTGAGATGCTGGACAGAGGCCTATCCTTCTCATCAATTAAGATCCATGCCTCTGCCATTTCAGCACATTACAACACGGATCCTCCTTTATTCTCTCATCCCTTGCTAAAGCAGTACCTCATAGGGGCTAAAAACATAAGACCGCCCCGGAGAGCACCAACACCAACTTGGGACCTCAGTTTCATTTTGGAAGAACTGACCCTACCACATTTTGAGCCAGCCAATACAGCCGATCTAAAATTTTTATCATGGAAAACAGCTGTGCTCCTGGCAGTAACTTCAGCATGAAGAGTCTCAGAGCTACAGGCATTAATGGCAGTGGAACCTTTTATAATTTTTCATCAGGACAGGGTATCTTTAAGGACAAGCCCTACCTTTATGCCAAAGGTGGTATCTAGTGTGGCTCTTAACCAAACCATCCATTTGCCAACTTTTTATCCAAACCCCCCAGAATAAATGGGAGAAACTTCTGCATTCTTTGGACATACATAAGCAGTTATGCTTCTACTTGGACAAAACAAAGGCTTTCAGGAAAACTGAGCAACTGTTTGTAGCATAGCCTTTCCCTGTGATCTTGCAGCATATCTCAAAGCAGACTATATCCAAATGGATAGGACACTGTATTCAGTACTGCTACACACAGCATGGAAAATCAGTCCCAAATAACATTAGGCCACATTCCACCAGGGCAACAGCCACTTCAACAGTCTTTCTCAGAGGAGTACCTACCAAGGAAATTTTGGAGGCTGCAACTTGGAGTTCAGTGCACACCTTTACCAAGCATTACCACCTGCCTCTTTACTCTAAATCCAGAGCAGGATTTGCCACTGCAGTTCTGCAGGGCCTCATAGTCCATCCTAACTCTTTATAGACCAGCCACCCAACCTCAGCTTTGGGATTCTACCCAAGTGTAATGACTGCAGCAGTGTAACACGATGAACATAGTACAGTTTTGTACCTACCATAAATGTAGATGTTCGAGTGTTCACACTGTTGCAGTCCAGGTTACCCTCCCTCCATCCCCTCTGAACTAGCTAGACTTATCTATACCTTTCTATCCTATACAACCCTTGGGGTGTATTTGCTGGTAACTGAAGGTATTGTTTTTATTGTGTATTTTTGATTAGCAATATGTATTGCCTACCTGACATCTGGGGCAAGAAAAACTGAAGAAAATGGCGTCTGATGCATCTTGTATACCCCTGGCGCATTGACGTCAGGGAAGAAGCGACAGCAACCGATGCCGGACCAAGACTTTGGAATTCGGGATGACGGCAGGACCGCCTGACGGCAGGATAACCCAAGTGTAATGACTGCAGCAGTGTGAACACTCGAACATCTACATTTATGGTATTTACATAATATAAAAATAACTGTATTTACATTCATTGCAAGGCTTCCTTGGAATTTTGGAGTTTTCTAACAGTCGGGATAATTGCTGAAATCAAAATGTGCGGCAATACAGGGCCCACTAAAGGTCTTTGTATGGTCATGCGATATCCGATACAATACCCGGCCCAAATCTGTTAAACTGTGTCATTGCACATGAATCCAGTGGTACTACACGTTTCATGGAGAGCAGTTGGTATTTTCATTCTTGATCTTTTGTCCAGTAAAGTTGTTTGCCCTCAGTCTTTTCGGATGTGGTTATATTCATAGGGTCCTTAGGGACTTGAGTTGTCGTTTTTGTTATCTGCAGATTATCCTTTTGGCTTTGTCTGACGGCGAGCTCTAACACACACACACAATTTAAGTGGTTAGTGTGAGGCAGCAGGAATAAGAATAGATGCCTAAAAATTTGAAGCCATGAATCCTTTACAGATGGCAGGGACTGCTGTCTTCAGAGGTCTGACTAGTGGAGGTTTGGGTAAAGAGAGCTTCCCTTAAAGGAAGAGGAAAAATTACTTTACTGTTATACATGAAGCAAACTAAAAATGCGGATGGCATGAGCGTGAAATTCAGATTGGGGTGGTGGCTGTTGTCCTCCAGGCATTGCCCCGGTCTCACTAGTAGCAAACAGGGAACAGATGACTCTGGTAATGTTTTCTCTTTGTGGTTATTCCAAGTCCACATCGTGACCAGTAGTCATGAATTGTAGGCCCGGTCTCACTAGTAGCAAACAGGGAATGGATGACTTTGGTAACGTTTTCTCTTTGTGGTTGTTCCAAGTCCACATCCTGACCAGTAGTCATGAATTGTAGGCCCGGTCTCACTAGTAGCAAACAGGGAATGGATGACTTTGATAACGTTTTCTCTTTGTGGTTGTTCCAAGTCCACATCCTGACCAGTAGTCATGTATTGTAGGCCCGATCTCACTAGTAGCAAACAGGGAACAGATCACTCTGGTAATGTTTTCTCTTTGTGGTTGTTCCAAGTCCACATCATGACCAGTAGTCATGAATTGTAGGTAGTAACGGAAAGAATGAGGCAGTGAATAAAAGGCATGGAAATGAATTTGTCTGCAGGGTCATTGGTTGTAGTCTGAATGACAAGCTAAGGAGCTGGTGGTCTGAGATGATACTGGATTACAGATGTGGATGTTTCAGGAATCGCAAGGCATCTGGATGAAAAGATGAGCTGGTGGTCTGCAGTGTCACTGGATTATAGCTGTGGATGGTTTGGGGTCACATGGCATACACAGTCTGAACAAAAAGCTAAGGAGCTGGTGGTCTGAGATGATACTGGATTACATATGAGAATGGTTCTGGGTCACATGTTGTAGTCAGAGTGAAAAGATGAGGAACTGGTGATCTGAGATGACACTGGATTACGGGAGTTGCTCATTGTTCAGAGCCACTAAGCATAATCTGGATTTGATTCCATGGTGATTCAGGGTCACTGGGTGCATTCTTAAAGACGAGACAGATGGCTGGTGTTTCAGGGTCACCGGGTATACTCTGTAACAGTGGAGTACAGGTGCTGCTGGTTTAGATTGAGGGGAGCCATTTGAGATACCTTGGATATTTTTTAAGGAGTCCACTTGGGCTGCTTCTACTGGATTATTCCATGTAGGGCTAACTAGAAGCATGCCTCAGGGCAGACCAAGCTCATACTGAGGCATTGTACTTCCTAGATGTCCTGGGAAGAATTGGAGATTCCCATTACTGATGTGCAGTATGTAACACTAGAATGATGCCCTTTTGAGTCTGCCATCACTGTGACCCTCCCCAGGAGAAGCAAAAACCAAGTGTGTGAATGAGTGAGCATTACCTTAAAAAAGGAGAGATGTGGTGAAAACTCCATACCCTAGCAAAGTTTCACAAAGTCCATGTGAGTATCATCTGTTCAAAAAGGTGAGCATGACATCACAATAATATGTTACAAACCTATAAAGTGAATGATTTTGAAGAAGTAAAAAAAATGTACAAGTGTGCCATGATTTTATTAGAAAATTCTTCTAAAACTAACAGTAGTAGGCTCAGAACAGTGTGTCTGAATCTCAAGGCAAATCTCTATGCTGCCATGTTATGGTTTATCTTTTCTTTAGTGGTTTTAAGTGGTCCTGTTCTGCAGGTGTATTTATGCTTGCATTGTTGATGCATATGTATTATTTTTAAAATAGTTTTAAATATATAAAATTAAATAAGAATGAAAGAACATTAGTGTGAAGGTGAAATGCCTAGAAGTACTGCTGGAACTTGGAGCTGTGTACCTTCAGAAGAGCCACACTGAAAAAATGCATAATGAGGGGTGGTCATAAATGGACGAAATGAGGAACTGGTGATGAGTGTGGTAGAACTTTAAGTAAAGGAGACATTAACTATTCATTAAAAAAAACACCGCTGATAGCATATGCAATGTATTTTGTACAGTACTGTGCTTTGCAGAAAGTTATGTTGTGTAGTTGTCTTTGAATACTTTGCACAGATTTTTTTCTCTGTTCTGGAGATCACATTTTTGCAAGGAGTTAGGAATGGGATGGAGTGGGATTCAGTAATAAATGTTAGGTGGTACAAATTGACCCAGGGCCCTTACAATGATTTCTGCTGTGCACCAATAACACCAGTAGATTAACAAAGGTCTGACCTCTGTTATCACTGTGTAGATGTGTGTGTTAAGGGACTTGTAGTACAGAATATACTGGTGTACAAGCAGGCATTCTGATGTGCTAAGCTAAATAATTCTAGTGATGATGATTTTTGAAAGTAGTGTATGAGTGACAGTGTACCAGCTGTAATGAGTTATGTTGGAAGACAAGATGCACTGGACCCATCCCACCTGTGTGACCCCCCCTTCTGCTATCTAGCTGATGAAGTCTTTTGTTTATTATTAAAATTGTTGGGGTGGAGTGTTATCAGTCATGTCTTTGAACGTGCTCTTTGTTGTGCGACTCCCCTTCCCCATGCAGCTGCACTTCTACCAGCTGATCTTTATTTTTTTTAAAGAATTACTTTCTTTCCCAAAGTATACATAGTCTTTCCCAAAATGTACATTGCCTTATGGAAAGCTAGTAGCCTGATTTGCTTCATAATGGAACATGCATCTTAGAATAGCATCTGAAGTGCTGTGTTAGGCGTAATGGAGTTCAAGGTTTTCAGCTCTGTGAATCTTTTAAGTGTAGCATGATGGGGTTCATCCCTTATGTCACACTTCTTCATGGTGTTACTTTTTTATTTTATTTTGTATTTATACCATGTTAAATGTTACAAAGTTGGTGCATATCTGTAAAGCCTTGCACAGGAGTTGTACACAAGTTTATCCCAATGAGTAGGGGATGTTAAATGATAAATAGCTATAAAGTTTTTTACATTTTTAGTGGCAGAGATCACAGCACAGTCACAGCAGTTAACCAGTAAGCCATCAGAGATATAAATTGGATATTAATTGGAATTAATGGAAATTTAATATCAGTACCTTTTAGAAAGTGGAGAAGATGCAAAGTTATGAGAATACTTCACAGGAATTAGCAACGCCAAGATGCATGCACCATGCGTTAGCGAAGTGGGAGATAGGGAGACGTCAGTGTGGAAATATGGTAAGTTACTTCTCTTTTAACACAGAGGACACAGGAGTTGAATGGCAGCCTTTATTAAAGGTAATTTGAAGTTATGCACTGTATAGAAAGAATATTTGCAACAATTGTAAAACCGTACTAGTCAGTTGTTGTGTCTTTCGGCTTTTCCCGGTTAGGGGTCTCCACAGCAGAACTCCGGTCAGCTAATGATTGGCAGTAGATTTTTTACGTGCCGAGTTGCCAGCCCTGACGCACAACCTTCAACAAATGTACGCCCATTCACGCATGTTTCCACACAGAAGACGCTCTAGCTGAGAGTCAAACAGGATGTCTTACTGTGAGGTGAAAACGCTACCGCAGCACCACCACCGCAGTGGTAGGCAAAATTAGACACTCAAGAAATGGAGTGCATCTTGAGTTTGGAACAAGGATAATAAGCAGTCTGTATGAGGAAGTAGTCTGTATCTGCAGTCACGTTCTAGATTGATTATGGCATATGGATTCTAAATAAAATAATGCTATGAAAATATGGGTCTCATATAAGGTAGCAAAAGGGTGACAAAATTATATGTAAATGTCATTTTACAGCTCATTTTCCATAAATGTGTGTTATTTTGGTAAGTGTAAAAAAGTGAATATACTTTCTGTCTCTACTCCATTGTGGAGCACTAATTGATTATGTGATGTATAGAATCTTGAGATTGTGGGAATCTAAATCAGATCTGTATGATACACTCTTTTCAAGGTTACAACTTCAATTTCAGTTGTATAGCTATAGAACCTGGACCAAAGACTAGAAAAAAACATATCTCTATCTATATGAGACAAAGCAAGGGATTCCCTAAATATTAAGGACCCAAAACAGTGAATACCAAGGTCACACAGGAAAAAGCAATCAATAACTAAAAGAAAAACTAAAAGAAATGCAAGAGCTTTCAAGAAATCACACACTGAAAGTTTAGCCTGGCTAGATTTTTCTTTTAGTTTTTACTAAATATTAAGGACAGGTTGGAGTGGCTTGATTGCAGTATTATGCTACATGCTTAACTGGATGCATATTAAAAGGTTTTTAATCAGCAGCTGTGAAATACATATCACAATTAATGGTAGTTGCATGTAAATGCACAAGCGTAATGTAAATGCATAAGCTCCACCAGCTATATAATGGTTCCCCCTACTGACATAAGTTAAGAACTGCATAATGTTGCTGGTGAAAACAATGGAGTCTTTTAGCTTTTTGAAACAAGGAAGGCACTGAAACAAACTTCCCATTAACATGTCTTGCTGATTATTGTACTCCACAAGAGTTTAAAACACAGAAAAAAATTAAGACTAACAAGATGGCCAGTTCTGAGGTTAGCATAATAAGCTAAAGCATAGAGCTCAATGTTCTGTCTTGAAAATGTGGTACAAATGGCATTAGCAAGTTACTTACTCCCTCTGTTCCTTGCCTGTGCTGGAAACAAAACGTTTCCTATTGTATTGACTTTCCATGGAATGATTAAATTGTTTCTGTTGTATTTGATGTACTGCAGGCAGTCTTACTGCCTCCCTTATATTTAATTGGGATTATGTGATTTCATTGAAGCCACTTTTCTTAAAATTACTATTATTGAATAAATAAACAGCACAGCATGTGTTATTTCACTTAAGATGTGACATAATTTGGACTGTATGCAGTCATTTTTGTTTTGGGGGGGGGGAGACTTATCTCAGGTGTGTGTTGAGTGCATTTTAAACACCTTCTCTTTGCCAATTGGAAAGTGCGTTTCTCAGCTGTTCCCTTAAATGCAGAATTATGCCTCAGCCTATGTATATACATACATTTTTATGCTAGGTAACCAGAGTTTTGTATGTTGCTGCAGCCATACACACCAGTAAATACAGACAGTAGTATGCATCCATTTTACTCGGTTATTTGTCCTGTGAGTTGCACTGTTGTTGTAGTAGGATCTTTCCTGAACAATAATTCATATTATTCCTGAAACCTCTGTAAGCATTCACATGTAAAACTAGCAATATAGCTTCTCTCATATGCACTGCATCTGCCTTAGGACTACTTCCCTGTAGGGGTATGTCTCTTAATATAATCATTTTAGTGTGCCCTGGGATTGATGTAGGACCTCTTCCCCAGTAGGATGTCCTTAGCATGTTTTGTTGGTGAGAATCCCACATTGTATCTAAACTGGGGAGGGGAGCGGTGACTGTATTCTATTTTCCTAATGGATTGTTTATCTTCTTACTCAGTTGTGTAGTGTGAACCTAGAAGTCCTGTGGAGATGTCTGATTTCCAGCACTCGTATCTAAGAGCTTACCCTTTCAGTCAGTATCCAAAGCTTGGAATGAGGGGAAACGGACTGACCTGTAAATTGAGAGCTTCATTCTATGACTCACTTCACCATACAAATCAAATACCATGCCCAAAGCATAGTTGCTGCTACTGTGGATTTTCTGCTGTGACTCTCTGCCAACTCTTATAGACAAGATCCCAGAATGCTTAAACTCTTCCACCTTGGAGCACTGCTTGCCTTCACTAGCAGAGAACAATCCATTTTTTTTTGTAGAGACTCTTGCCTTCTGATTTGTAAGTGCTTATGCACCTCGCATCTGCTTTATATTCAGCAGTAAACCAATTCAATGAATAGTTTAGATCATTTTACTTATTTACTTATAAATAATGTCTTAAAGGGCAACATTTTGTGCTCCTCATATCTCCAGACTGTATACTCTCCAGACCTGAGCTGCATCTTAAAATCCTGAAGTTGAACTTTAAGATCAGAATGAGTCCTGTGTTCACCTTGATTATATCTGAATTAATGCTGAGACTGTAAACATACTTTCAGTGCACAAATAACTTGGCTTGGGTGGCACGCAAGCTGCAGTCCCAACCCCCCTTACTGTTGTATCAGCTCTTGTAAGACATTTGGGTTTGTTTGTGTCTTTCGGCTTTTCCCGGTTAGGGGTCGCCACAGCTGAACTCCAGTCCGCTAATGATTGGCAATTGATTTTTACGTAACGGCTTGCCAGGCCTGATGCACAACCTTCAACAAAGGTATGCCCATTCACACATGTCTCAACGCAGAAGACACTCTAGCTGAGAATCGAACCGGACAGCGTCTTACTGTGAGGTGACAATGCTACCGCAGCACCACCACCGCGGGTTGTAAGACATTTGGGTAATATACAAAAAATGATTCTGTGAAACTCCCAAAACTTGTGCAAGGATGAAAAGGCGTCACTGTTCCATGACCAGGAAAGGATATGAATTGTCCCTCCTGCTGTTCCATAGCCAAGACAGAATGTGCATTGCCTCTCCCACTCTTATGTGGCTAAGACAGAATATGCATTCCCCTCCCACTCTTATGTGGTTAAGACAGAATATGATTGCTCCTCCCACTCTTCCGTGGTAAGACGTGGTCTGCATTGCTCTCCCAGAGCCAGTGGCTTGACTGTTCGAGTGTACTTTCCTGCACTGTCCAATAGGCTTTCCCAAGAAAGACTCTGTGTGATGCCCCTGTAAAACAAATATACATCTTTGTTCTAGTTTGAAAATGATAACCAGCACTCAGGATTGCCAGTCCATGTGTGCTCTCAGTGTCTTACTTGCATTATTGAAAAGGTGAGTTAACCTCAAAACCTAAACATTATCCAGTACCAGTGCTACTTTTTTTTTCAGTGTCGTCACAACTACACAACTGTGATTTCTACCTTACAATTGTTTAAAATTTGCAGAAGGTAATCCCAGGCCCAGCAGTTCCTCCTCAAAGGTGGGCATGTCCACCACATTGAGGAGTTCATCAAAGGTGTCTTCTTCATCCCCCGTGGTATTCCTCCAAAGGTCAGCATTTCTCCAGTTCTCTGTCCTTACTGAGAATAACTTTACTCATGTCCTCTCAAAGTCACAAAATAGTGTTCCAGAATAGCTTTGTAGCCATACAAAATTTATTTACTATGGTCTTACCAAACTGCTTTCCCCACCCCAACAACTTGACCATCTATTCAATAAGTGTCACAGCTACTATCTTCATTGACACCAGGATATCTCGTAAATTCAGATCTGGAATTCTCCATGCCAGCAGTAAACAGAATGCTTGTTTCTTTTAGCCTGGTACCTTAGCTCACTGCTACAGTCCTCCAGTAGGTCCTTGTGTAACTGGCCTGATGAGCACTAACAAAGTTTTAGCCACAGCTTCTTATCAGTGTTGCTGGCAGTTGTAAAGCCTGATCGTTTTTTTCTATGCCCTGGTTTTAGTTGTATAGAAAACCTGACAGCATATTTTAATTAAACACTCCTTCCCCTGTTAAAATATTTACAGTTATATGGACAGTGGGCCATACCTCTCAACTGTACAGATTTTTGCAGAATGTCCAGATTTTTTCCTCATATTTTTGGTCCATTTTTCATAAAATTGTATTTTTTTTCTAGAAATTAGTAGCAAATCATTCTTCTTCTTTCGGCTTTTTCCCGGTTAGGGGTCGCCACAGCGGATCATCTGTCCACTCATGATTGGCAGTGGAGTTTTACAGTGTCGAGTTGCCAGCCCGGCGCCCAACCTTCCACAGAAGGCACACACACACTCACAACTAGGGCCTATTTAGAGTGTCCAGTCCACCTACTGCATGTCTTTGGGATGTGGGAGGAAACCGGAACACCTGGAGGAAACCCACACGACCACAGGGAGGACATGCAGACTCCACACAGAAGGCACCCCAATTGAGAAACGAACCAGAGAACCTCTTGCTGTGAGGCAACAATGCTAACCACTGCGCCACCGTGGCCGCCCAGAAATTAGTAGCAAATCATTAAAGACTGACATTAGCAAATGACAGACATTTGAGTTTCAGACTTCATACACTTCAGAAAATGTACAACCTGTTGTTCTAAGTTTATAAGAGCAATTTAAAAACTGTCCCTATTTTTGGGCCTTTGTCCCACTTTTATTTATGGCTTTGTCCAGATTTTTTGCTTTAAGAGGTTGAAAGGTATGGACACTGCTTTACAGTGATGATTTCCACAAAGCTAGATAATTCTGCAGTTGCAACACTAATCATGGTGTTTGTTCTGCAAACTTTAAATGCAAAAAAACACAAAAAATCTCCAACAGTGTACACTTAAGGTGATGTGATGTAAAACACCTTCTGTACCAGAACACTTTCCTGTGAAATGCGTTTGAAAAGATTGAAGACATTAATTCCACTAGGTATCATTTCGCAATGACCAAACAATTTCCTCTGCTACTTCTTTCGAGTTTGTGGATGATTATGAGCATGCTCATTGTGTCTCTCTCTCTCACACACACACACACACACACACACACACACACACACACACACACACACACACACACACACACTCACTCACACAAAATTAAATAAATAATTAAAATATATAAGAAAGTCCAAAATGAAGGAAACACGTTCCGATAATAAATCCAGTAGAGTAAAAATAACTGAATTTTATTCCAATGTTTTACAACGGTAAGCGCTTTCACAGTAACTTAATATTGCTTCATCAAACCAAGAATAACAGCTGATAAAGGTATTTACATAGCATTTCAAGATTTCAAAATTTTGAAACAACCATTCAGAAGCTAGCTAGTCTGTCAATTACAATTTAATGACAAAGTAGGCTATTTCATAGTGTAAGCTATACGTATAATGCCTACAACGACATAACTTTCAAACAAATCTCCTTACAGCATATTCTGCATACATATATAAATGAGTAGATAATACTATAAGACATGAATTTAAATGTTTAACAGATAAAATAATAACCTATATTTATAAAATATATGTGCCTGTAGATGCCTATATAAATGCAACATGCATGAATATAAATACAGACTATAGTTAAAATACAAAGAATACGAAAATATGAAAAAAAAAAAGTGTGTGTGTGTATATATATATATATATATATATATATATATATATATATATTTATATGTGTGTGTATAGATATAACTCTCAATATGCTGTGGATTATATGTAATATAATTACATTTCAGCTATTAATATTATAAGCCTTTCTTACATTTATTAACCCTTCTAGATTTCAAAACGGGTTTCAATGGGACACTGTCATTCAGACCGTGTCCCCTATGGGAACCCAAGCGTAAAGTCCATTGTAATTCTAAAGTTTCCGTTCTATTAACTATATCAGCCATTCTTATATTCTCATCCACCACTTGTAATACTTGAAATAGAAATGTATGTTGTGATCCTTCTTTTAAAGTGTGCTTAGCTAAAGCACTATATTCTAAGCCTTTGTTAGCACAATATATATATGATCTCTAATGCGTTCTCTAAGATGTCTGTTTGTTTTGCCTATATAAAACTTAAAGCAACATATACAATGTGCGCAATATATAACATTTTTTGTATTACAATCAGCTTGGCTTCTCAATTCTCAAAGTTTCCTTGTCAGGGTTTCTAAAAAATCTAGACTTGTCTTTATATTGGCAATGGGCACATTTCCTACATTTACGTGTCCCATTTAAAGTGTTCAAACGGGATAATGTCATATTAGCATTTCCATTACATAACAGCTGTTTCAAGTTCTTCTTGTTCTTGTATATAAAAGTAGGCTGACGCCCACTATAGCTATAGTTTCAGGGACTGTAAGAAGTATAGACCAATTCCGTTTAACAATCTGTTGTACGTTAGAAATATTTTGGATATATGTAAGAACTAGCGGTACATGGTCTAGTGTAGATTCCATTTTCCTATGTTTGGGTCTATTGCTATAGTAAGGGTGGGCTAGATCCATCCTCTCATTGGTCACCTCACTACAAACTTGAGTAATCTCATCTTTACCATAATTGTAGATAAACCAAAGGAGAAAATCTCTGTAGATTTTACCACAGCTTTAGCATTACATAATAGTACTGATTCTAATACTATTAAAAGTATAATTAGAAGGAATTGGGGAATATTAAAAGGAAATAGTGAAATTATAAAGAAATTAGGAGATGAACCAAAATTTGTACAAAAAAGAGCAAAAAATTTTAAAGACTTTTTTCAAAAGAAGTTAAATAAAAATAAGGCTTTGGAAGAAAGGAAAGGAATGGTAAAGTGCTTCACTTGTAATTATTGTCAATATTTATACATCAAAAGTCATGAAATTACACTTGGGAAAACTTTAGTAGAAGTCCCAGGTAGATTCACATGTAGATCTAAAAATGTTGTTTATGTATTAATATGTGTAGAATGTAGTTCCTTTTATATAGGCAAAACAAAAAGAGAATTGTATAGGAGAATCTATGAACACCACTATGCTATTGGTAAGGGTGATGTAAAAAATGCTATGGGTAAGCATTATGTGGAAAATAGATGTAAAATTAATTTTAAGTGTTTGGTAATAGATTCAGTGCATCCTAATGTTAAAAGTATTAATGTAGAAGATGAATTAGAGTGGTTGGAATACTGCTGGCAGGTTAGATTGAATGCATGTTTTCCCCCAGGACTTAATAACAGAGAAGAATTTATTATGTATTTAAAAAGGAAGGGACTGAAGCATTTGGGATTTTAGTTAGATGTATTTGTCAGCATTAGGCTGACTGTTGTTTTAAAACTGCTAATTCAGCTTTTAATGATCAATTGTCAATTAAGTTTAGTTGACTACTATTTTAGTATTTAAAAAGGTTTTGTTTAAGTGTAAGCCATTAGTCTGAAGAAGTCTCCATTGCAGGAGACGAAAGCACTTACTTTTGGGTTGTATTTTACTTGAAATATTGTCTTGAACTTGTGGATTAAATCTTTTTTTTTTTAAATATTTTTATTCATTTCCAAAAACAAGAAAACATGAATGCAGGTTATTTATGACAATGAAGTATTTACAAATTATTTAAAAAGGTAGGCTAAAACCTCTAACAGATATCAAACATTAAAAGCAAAATAAAGTATTTACAAGGGTGTCTACTGTTGACATATAATTGGCTTTCTATACAATTGTTTCCTGATTATAATCTGCTGCAGTCATTATTCTCCAGTATTTCAGTTACTTTTTGCCATGCTACGTATAATGATGTAGTTCTTTCAGTTCTTCCTTTAATAGTGTTCATTTCCAATTGCGATATTGCTGACACCATATTCATGAATTGCTTAAAAGTTGGAGGAGCTTTGGATTTCCAGTTTGATGTAATGTTCTTCCTTGCAATAGCTAGGAGAGTCCATAAGATTACATATTTTGTTCTTGGCACACAGTCGGGTACAGGTGCATTAAACAAAATAATAGATTTGGAAATCTGGAATTTATCATTGAATACCATTTGCAGAAAATAATTTATTTTATCCCAATATGGTTTAATCAAATGACATTAAGTAGAACATATGTTGCCAGTCTGCTTTTATTGATAAATCACATCTCCAGCAGCCAATATTTTCTTAAACATAAGTTCCATTTTATGAGGGGTTACATAAGATCTGTGTATGAATTGCCATGTAAAAGTCTCCAATGTAATGAAAGTGATGTCTGCTTTGGAGAGAGAAGAATTAGTTTTTTATCTCTGTCATTTGGCACATGTCCATTAACTGATCTATAATAATTCCATATTTTGTCATTATTATGCATTTTTATTTTTTTGTTTGTTTTATAAATAGATGATAAGTATCCCTTTCCAGTAATGGGTTGATTCGTTAGTAATATTATATGTTCTATAAGGTTAGGAACATTTTGTCTTATTGATGGTTGCATTGTTTCTTGTTTGCTTAATATATACTGTCTTAATTCTTGTACATAGGTTCATAGGTTCATACTAGGCTATCTGCCCTAGGGCATTTATAAGCCTAGCCAGAGTATGTTTGGCTTTCGCCACCCATTTTAAATTAATTTTGCTATGCCCTTTTTCGAGGTTAGTATACTGTGCCTCTGTCTAACAGTGACACAGAAGTGATACCCGGGGTAAACCTATGATCTCCCATCCACTCATCAAGATTCCACTTGAAGAGAGTCAATGAGGGACTCTGCCTAACCTGGACTGGGATATTATTCCATAGTGAAGGGAGCCTCTGGGTTATGAATCTGTCCCTCCAGCATGTCCTATTTATTTCAGTGCTGAGGTTCAAGTCTCTCGAGCATGTAACTCGATGGGATTTGGATTTTTTGAGGTGCAGCATGTCCCTTAATTCCGGGTTGGACATGGCCTTATACGTCAGGCACAGGTCACCTCTGAGCAGGCGGTATGCCACTGAGTAGAGCTGGAGTTTCTTTAACCGGGCAGCATATGGCATCTGTTTGAGCCCTTTGATCCTCTTGGTGAGGTACTTTTGGGGTCTTTCCAGTTGCTGCAGGTGTTTGGTAAGGTACATCCCAAAAGGGGCATTGTACTCGATTATGGGCCTGATGAGGGATGAGTAAAGAGGCACGATGACCTCCCCTAATCTAGATGTGAATCCCTTCATGATTAGGTGGACTATATAAAATGTTTTTCTAACCACTTTGGCCACGTGGTTGTCAAATGAGAGATTGCTATCAACTTGGGTCCCCAGGTCCCTAATGACTTCTTCTGTACTTAATGGATTACCACCTATGTGGTAATTTGTGGGCACTTTGTTTTTGCCAAAGGGGATGACTATACACTTTTTGGCATTTAGCTTGAGGCCATGGCTCTGTAACCACATGTACATGTAACCACGAACTATCTTCCATATTTAATTTCTGTTTAATCTGGGCTATTGTACGTCATTTCCTGGTGCTGCCATCGTTTTTTTTTGCTGTTTTGGTTACCCAAGATAAAACTAGACTCTCTTCTATATTCTTGCTTAGTTTTCTTTTGCTTGTACTAAAGAGAACGATACACAAGTAAATCCCCTGACCTTCCCATTGTAATGCATGCCATATACATTCCTAAAGACTGGAGATACAAGAGTATGTCATTTTGAAGCAGAGGCATATTTTCACTTTTTGGGGGAATAACATGTGCTGAGTTAAGTACTATACTGCATGTCTGTGCATATTTGGAGTTAAGATTTTGTTGTGGACTTTTCAGGTAATAGGCTTAATCTGGCCATTTTTTTTCTTGTACTAGTTATGATATTGTGTGAGGCCTACATTCACATGATTTGTCAGCTCAGATCCGGATGTGTGATTTCATAATCAGTTTGTGATATTTTATTACTAGCATTTTTTAAACATTCTAAGCAATTTAGTTTAGGACTTTGGCTCAAACGATGAGGGCAGGAAACATCTGAAGCAATAATATCAAAAAGTGCATTTGTTATGGTACTGCTTTTAAAATCAGTGTCATAAGTTTGGTCTTTCTTTAGAGCATGCAGTTTAGCTATTTCTTATAGCATGTAATAGTTATATCTGTACATGCATGTACACACACAGTATATTTTGTTTGTCACAAAGTGGTCATACAGTAGACTCTGCAGACATTTCACATTTCAAGTTAGAAGCATTATTTCTTTATATTCAGACAGTATTTCCTTATGCATAGGGTTCTCACACAGTTGCTGGCAAAGTAAATGAACAGCAGTTACAGAGATTCTCACAGTAATAGAGCAGCTGTCTTTATAGGACCACAGACAGGGAGTAAACCAAAATGTCTTCTCCTTCCATAAAAACATTGATAAATCCAAGTGATTTGTCATCTGAAGGAGTTCAGTTCCTTCCCCTTCACAGGGATACCCTTGGAAAATTTTGTTGTGGTTCACGTAATGCATGGCGTATTCTGGAATGCATAGTCCATTGTGCAGCATTATTTCCAGCAATCCATCCCTCCCCATGCTGCAGTCCAAGCTAAGTGACCTTAAAGGAATCTTTTGAGATTTTTACCTTGTACAACCATGAGGTGGACCTCAGAACGTTTTTGTTCTGTTTTGTACTTCCATTATCTGGTGTTGACAGTTGGACCTCATCAGTACAAGTAACATTTGGACCTCATCAGTACAAGTAACATTACCTGCTCTCCTTTCCCTAATTACAGCAGCAGAAAGTATATTACCAAACCCCGACTTAAAGCTGTACTTTAGACTTGCAGTTTAGTAAATGTGCAGTCCTCATGGCCTGCTGGGGATCTCAAGTTTTCTAGGCGCTTATACCTTCCGGATGATGTATGCGCCCACATTTCTGTATGGATGTAAGAAAGCCCAAAATGAAGTTGGTCTTCGTGGCATGCTAGTGCCTCCAAATGTCATCAGGTCAAAAGTAATCCTCAACATTAGGAAAGATGTGACGTTTATACCCACCAGCTTCATTCTTTCATGTTGTGCCTGCTGTCTTGCTGAAGACCTTCTATTGCTATGAGATCTGTATAACTTGATTCTTTTATTATGTCACATGCATACACGATTACATCAAAATTATAATGTAATATTGACAGAGGTAATAGATACCTTAAGTGGTATATATGCACTGCCCTCCATGAACATTGTCTTTTGGTTTACAGGGATTACTTGTGGAGCTCCGAACACTTAAAAGTAAAGTAGACGAACTTCAGAATGAGAAGTCCCAATATGAATGGAAACTTAAAGCAACAAAAGTAAGTTCTTATATTTATTATTAAAGCATTGTGCCTGAGTATGTGTAGGACCTTGCAGAAAATGGAGGATACATTTTGTTAGAAATGTGATTTTATACCTTTACACATCTTAAATATACATGCACTGACTTAAATGACAGTTTTGCTTTAAAATATGGGTTACAGTCAAGTGATCGAACATTGTGCTGGTCAACTACAGAGGTGGCATCCTAGGTGGTTGAAATGTCAACTGAGCGAATGTTGCATTAAGTGCAGGTGGCTGAAGGTACCACAAATATTTACAATAAGGAATTTTGGTTAGTGTCTGTGTGTGTGAAAGCGTGAGAGAGTATGAATTTAGTATAGTATAACTAAGGGTGGTACAAGATCATCTGCAGAGTGTGTGTGTGTGGGGGGGGGGGGTTGCTCCTGTGCTGATGGTGGTGTTTGACAGACTGTGTATGACTGCAGGCTTGCTTGCTAATATTTTGGGATATTAAGATAATGTTGCTTTTTGGGTGTGTGGGGTTAGGAGTATGTTGATGTGTTTGCTGTAAGCTGTTGTGGTACGTCTGTATTGTGTAAGCTTAAGTGAAGTGTGTATATGTTTTGTGTAGATGCAATCAATTATGCTCTTGTTTTCAGCTGAAGTACACTCAGTTTTGCGTGTACATCGATCAGTAAGGTGCTCGACCAAATTTCATATAGCTGGTCAGCTTCCTTTCTTAGTAAAGACCAAAATGGTAAGACCAGTGAAATGAAAAAAGCAAAATGCATCCAGGTAAATAGGCACTTCTTTATATCACAATCAAACATTGTTATGGTACTTAGTGCACTAATTTGTATAGTTTGATGCTCTACAGAGAGACAGCATTGTTGTGCCATCAAAGCAGGATACAGAGCCTTTGATCTGAAGGCTTTTTAGTAACAAAAGCAAAATGAGAGGAGTATGTTCAAAGCAGTATAACTATTACTCTGTACTGAATTTATGACTTGTGACATCCCTTCTTTTCTAAATATGAATCTACAACTGTTACTAAAAGTATAAATCTGTTTTTTTTTCTTTCTTTTAGCTAGCGGTGTACATAATGGTACGAGAAGTATTGCTTGTCAGTTTCTGCTTTTACAGAAAGGCATGTTGAAATACATAACTCTGTTTTTTCAGAAGTAACCAAGTTTTACAAAGTGTGTTTAAACAGTTACAAAGTACATGGATAATGCAGTTTTAAGATCAGTGTGCTTTAACCATGTTACAACATATGTAATAGACAGAACTCATAACACTTATTTTATATCTGTGCATTTCCGACCGTTTTCTGGTGTTTCTGGCCTATCACTTTGGCTTTCTTTCTTTCTAGCTTTCTATCTCTTACTCTCTCCATGTCTGTTACCAGACTCTAACGGCCAGACTCACTAGACTGAAGGGCACTGTTGAACACATGCAGGTAGAGAAACAGCAGTGGGAAGACAAATGCAGATCTAAACAGGTGCTTTTACCATGTAATATTTTCATTTAAGAACAGTTAAAATTAATGCTTCTGTACTTACTTTACCCTTGCATTCTGCATAATATTTGCTTTATTACTTTATAGCATTTGGCATTTGTTAACCAAGAGGGATGCACACATTTATTCTCACAGCTGCTTCATTTACAGCATGAGAAAGGAACATTTACATAAAGCTATATTCTATGAAACCTGAATTTTTAGATATAGTTGTCCTGATTTGTATCTCTTTTGGTTGGTTTTCTGAAATAATAACAGATGATTGTGGTCCCTTTAGCTGGTCTAGGCTCTTTATGTTCTTCCTCTTTTATTACCCCTGTGGTCATAGTGCTTGAAGCTTCTGTCTCCACTAAATATAAACTGTATCAACTTGTGACCGCTTTCTTTTTTAGTATTTACTGGCAGATGTTAACTTGTTCCATAATCTAAGTTTGCAAGACAAAGAGTGACGTATTTGAAGTTCTGTTTGAAACTCTATGTAGTTTTGAGCAAACATTTTTTTTATTACTAAATTCACAAGGTTGCATCTGAGGTTGTTGGAAGAAATGACTGAATTATAAAAAATTGAGGCCACATTTTCACAAGGCTTTAATAAGATTGTTATTTTGTCCATGTGGATATCCGTATAGTCTGTGTACTAAATTAGTTTTCTGGGCAGACTTGCGGCACTGTTTTTTTGTGCTCGCCAAAAAGGTATTTAGAACATTTGATGACCGTAATACTTGGCAGAAGTCTGAGGCGAGCCTGAATACCAGAGGCTTTTACCTTCCTTCAGGACCTGCTGATTGCCATCCCTCCAATGTCAAGAATTCTGGGTACAAGGCATATTCAGACCTTACCGTTTTCAGTTTTTTTTTTCACCATCGGAGTCCAATGCATCCGTGTCTTACAATGCATTGATCAAGCCACAAGAATGCTAAAGCCAAGTATCCTATTGAGGAAAATTTGTATAGATAAGAGACAAATCATCTAATGTCTGTTTTGAGTGTAGAAAACTGACCCCCCCCAGCTGCGATTTCCACTCTTCGCTGCTTCCGCCTTAATCTGTAACGCAACATTCCCACTTATCCCCAGTGTCCTTACTTGCAATTAGGCATAGCTCCGACTCCTTAAGGAAATATTTAGAGCAACACAAGCAGTCAGTGGTTTGCACCTGCTATGGTTTCTTATAGTCCTGTCAAACTCCCATGAAAAAAAGAAGAAACAGCCCTGAGATGAGTGCTAGAAAACTGGATGATCTGCTTTCAGTTTTAGACAGATCTCCCAGGCATGAGATTTTGAACTATTTTTTCCAGCTCCCTCTGTCCTCCCATGCTGCTGAGGCCTTTAATGAAGAACTCTCCAGTGTTCGCTAGATGTCAGTCAGGTTTGGTTCTGCTGGACAGGACCCAGTTTCTGGCACCCAGCTCCTTATTACTGAGGGGGTAAGCAGAGTTCCCTGCATTTTTTTCCATGAGGAGACCCTTTGTGACCTGAGGCATCACTACATGATGCAGTACCAAAGTTAAGACTAGCCTAGCTGCCTTTGGGGGTCATTTTAAATCTAGCCAATTTTCCTTTCAAAGATGAGAATCAAACGCTGTACTTTGTGTCTGTGGGGTAAACATCATAACCATTATTGTGTCTGTGGGGTAAACATCATAACCATTATTGTGTCTGTGGGGTAAACATCATAACCATTATTGTGTCTGTGGGGTAAATATCATAACCATTATTGTGTCTGTGGGGTAAATATCATAACCATTATTGTGTCTGTGGGGTAAATATCATAACCATTATTGTGTCTATGGGGTAAATATCATAACCATTATTGTGTCTGTGGGATAAATATCATAACCATTATTGTGTCTATGGGGTAAATATCATAACCATTATTGTGTCTGTGGGGTAAACATCATAACCATTATTGTGTCTGTGGGGTAAACATCATAACCATTATTGTGTCTGTGGGGTAAACATCATAACCATTATTGTGTCTGTGGGGTAAACATCATAACCATTGTTGTGTCTGTGGGGTAAACATCATAACCATTATTGTGTCTATGGGGTAAATATCATAACCATTATTGTGTCTATGGGGTAAACATCATAACCATTATTGTGTCTATGGGGTAAACATCATAACCATTATTGTGTCTATGGGGTAAACATCATAACCATTATTGTGTCTATGGGGTAAACATCATAACTGTTATTGTGTCTATGGGGTAAACATCATAACCATTATTGTGTCTGTGGGGTAAACATCATAACCATTATTGTGTCTGTGGGGTAAACATCATAACCATTATTTTGTCTGTGGGGTAAACATCATAACCATTATTTTGTCTGTGGGGTAAACATCATAACCATTATTGTGTCTATGGGGTAAATATCATAACCATTATTGTGTCTATGGGGTAAATATCATAACCATTATTGTGTCTGTGGGGTAAACATCATAACCATTATTGTGTCTGTGGGGTAAACATCATAACCATTATTTTGTCTGTGGGGTAAACATTATAACCATTGTTGTGTCTATGGGGTAAACATCATAACCATTATTGTGTCTGTGGGGTAAACATCATAACCATTATTGTGTCTGTGGGGTAAACATCATAACCATTATTGTGTCTGTGGGGTAAACATCATAACCATTATTGTGTCTATGGGGTAAACATCATAACCATTATTGTGTCTATGGGGTAAACATCATAACCATTATTTTGTCTGTGGGGTAAACATCATAACCATTGTTGTGTCTATGGGGTAAACATCATAGCCATTATTGTGTCTGCGGGGTAAACATCATAACCATTATTGTGTCTGCGGGGTAAACATCATAACCATTATTGTGTCTGCGGGGTAAACATCATAACCATTATTGTGTCTGTGGGATAAATATCATAACCATTATTGTGTCTGTGGGATAAATATCATAACCATTATGCCAACCCCCAACAACTAGTGCTGTTTTGTTTTTTAATTTGTATTACTATAGTTCACCAGCATTATTTTTCAAAAAAATCTTGCTCAGTGTTACTAAATATGTTTGCTTTCCTCAGGCATGTATCTTCAGTGCAAGATTCCCTTTAAATGATTTATACTTGGTGAAAAGAGAATGCATCTCCTATAAATGTACAAAAAAACTGGTGTAAGATAAACAGCTGTACCACTACTGTTACAGTTAGAAGAATATATGTGAATCAACTGTCATAAATCAGAGTAAAGTACATAAATACTGAGATTGCTACTGAAGAGAAGTTTGAAGGCCACACACAGATGGCTGGAGCCTGGAAAGCAACTTGTGTTCCAATAGTAGGCCCAGGCACTGGAGGAGATGACTCTGTGCATTTAGTGGCTTAAATGCTGACCCATGTATTGTTAGATTGAGCGACGGCTTCTTATCTGACTTTCTCTCCTAGTGGAAGGTGAGAGGGGTCTAACTGGTTTGCAGAAGTGTGCGTTAGGGGATTAAGGACTGGCAAAGGGGAACCACCTTCTGTCACATCAGGATAGATATTTTCAGGGATATCTTTCTTTCTATCCCACTTTTTTCTTTTCATTTACTAACTGGTGAAGAGGATAGAGCACGGATCACAATAAATGATTTTCTAGCTCACTTAGGAGAGTACAGTTGACAAAGGATAAAGTGGCATTTTCAAAAAGATGTGAGCACAGTGATAAAGAAGCATATTTTACAGGTAAGTAATCAGAAGTAAATTCCAAATGCAGCTCTCAGCATTGAAAATGAAAGACTCCCATTGTGTAATTATCAGAATCTGTACGCGCAATATCCATTCACTGTGTGTAGTATGTATAATAAGGTGTAGGGAGGATAGAAGCGTGGGAAGGGTTAACAGAGTGGAAGGAAAATGGGAAAGAAGAGAAAAGATGGGGAGTGGGGGAGATATTGTTAAAGTAACAGAGTAGTATGAGAGAAAAGAGAGACTACATGGAGGAGAATGGGTTTATATCATGCTGTCAGTTATAGAGCACTTACACAACATTCCACAATTCTTTTTTTTTTTTTTTTTTTGGCTGTGGAAGGCTAGGTAAGAGGGTAGTTACCATGTCTTTGGTGGGAGGATTCCCAAATGTGGTGGGGGGTAGTGTTGAGAGACTCTGGTCAGTTTGATGCAGTCAGTTTAAATTGCTGGACTGTGATCTTAGGTTGTACATTTTTATCTGCTGATAAAAAAAGGGGACAGTCTGTAGGTTTGAGTTTATAGGTAAGGGAAGCTAGGAGTGAGCTGCACCTCTGTTTAATTGGAAGTTTGCCTTTCAAAGGACATGGTAGTTATTGTAGAGTGAGAAGGGTACAAGGTCATAGCAGATGGTGGGTGGTGAGGGTAACACAAAAATAGATGTAGACCAAAAAAAAAAAAAAACTTTCTATCATATATGCAGACTATCTAAAAACTTCTCTAATCTAAGTGGACATTTTCTGAATTTATCTAATGGAGAAACCTGACTTTAAATACAAACATGCATATTATGTGTATATGTACATTTGTTTATAGTGTTAGCATAAATACACACGTATACATATATACACATGCATATGCAGATGTAATGTTATTTATTTATTTTTTCCATTTGTTGACTGAAAACTGCTCCAACTGGATCTCTGCTCTACTGCCGTCTCAGTCCTGGAAAAACAAGTACAATTAATAGCAGGTAAAGAAGTAGCTTACAGTATAGGTAAGTAGTACAGATGCACAGTATTACCCACGTGAAAAACATTGTAGAGGCCTATACAACAGCAGATTAGAAAGTCTATCTAATATAATAAGCAGCATGGACACATAGATACCTATTTTCCATCTAATATAATAATCAGCATGGAGACATAGATACCTAGGTAAGTACTAGGGTAGCTAACCTTGTGCTCCATCTAATATAATAATCAGCATGGAGACATAGATACCTAGGTAAGTACTAGGGTAGCTAACCTTGTGCTCCATCTAATATAATAATCAGCATGGAGACATAGATACCTAGGTAAGTACTAGGGTAGCTAACCTTGTGCTCCATCTAATATAATAATCAGCA
>NC_056751.1:648417083-648419583 GCF_019279795.1 Protopterus annectens | reverse complement strand
TTCTTTAACCGGGCAGCATATGGCATCTGTTTGAGCCCTTTGATCCTCTTGGTGAGGTACTTTTGGGGTCTTTCCAGTTGCTGCAGGTGTTTGGTAAGGTACATCCCAAAAGGGGCATTGTTCTCAATTATGGGCCTGATGAGGGATGAGTAAAGAGGCACGATGACCTCCCCTAATCTAGATGTGAATCCCTTCATGATTAGGTGGGCTATATAAAATGTTTTTCTAACCACTTTGGCCACGTGGTTGTCAAATGAGAGATTGCTATCAACTTGGGTCCCCAGGTCCCTAATTACTTCTTCTGCTTAATGGATTACCACCTATGTGGTAATTTGTGGGCACTGTTTTGCCAAAGGGATGACTATACACTTTTGGCGTTTAGCTTGAGGCCATGGCTCTGGCACCAGTTGTCTGTTTCTCTGAGGCCTTTTGAGGATGCTTGTGTCGGCTGGAGAGTCGATTATGGCGCCCAGTTTGCAGTCATCTGCGAACTTGGTCAGCCACAGTCCTTCCGTGTTGGCCTGTACCTCCGAGAAATATATACCAAACAAGAGAGGTCCCAGGACTGAGCCTTGTGGGATGCCACTTATAACTGGTTTGGAGTCTGACATGGCTCCAGCAATTCTAACCATGTGGGTTATGTCCTTGAGCCAGTTTGCAACCCATCTAGTGACATAGGGGTTTATATTTAAGCTAGTGAGCTTATCTATAATGCCAGTGGTATTGTGTCGAAGGCTTTTGCGAGGTCCAGATAGGCTGTGTGGACCACCTTCCCTTCGTCAATGGCCTTGTTGACTGTTTCAAAGAAGTCAACCAGGTTTAAGAGGCAGGATCTGCCCTTAACAAAGCCAAACTGGGTAGGATCCAGTGTCTGTAGGTCCCCAATATCTTTATTTATGAGGTCCATGATGATCCTTTCCATAGCTTTGCAGACCAAGCTAGTCAGGCTTATGGGGCGATAGTTTCCAGGGTCCGTTGAGGCACCACCTTTGTGGAGAGGGACCACTGTTGTTGTACGCCACTCTTTGGGTACATATCCTGTAGTAAGTATTCCAAGATGAAGACTTTCTCCCCCCCCCAGGGTATAATACACTTAGATCTGATAAAACAAACAGGAAAGGAGGAGGAGTAGCCATTCTCTTTAAAAACACCCTTAACCTCCAGCTCCTGCACACCACACCACCCACTTTTCAAAATGCTGAAGTCCTATTTTCTGTCCTATCCATAAGAAACACCAAGAAGATCAATATAATATGCTGCTACATACCTCCAGGCAACAACTCGCTCATAATAGAAGACATCCTACACTGGACAAAGGACAATCTACCTCAGGAAACAATCCTACTAGGAGACCTTAACACTGAATGGGCAGCCTGTAACTCCAGCAGCCCCTCTACACATATCAATCTATATGGGTTCTCTCAACTAATTAAAGAACCAACTAGAATAGATGAGAAAACAAAGAGAGAATCCATACTTGACTGGACACTCACCAACTATCCCAAACAAAACTATACAGTAGGCTGTCTCCCAGATGACTTAAGTGATCATCTCCCCACCTTCCTACTCTAAAAACAGTCCAATCACCCCAAACCAGTAGTCTACAAATTTGTACAAGATGACCGTAACCTTACCCCACGATACCTAAATACTGTCCTAAGCCACTGCAACTGGGAACCACTATGGACACTCAAGTTAGATCAGGCAGTAGACCATTTCAATGCTACATTCTCTAACATCCTTAACAGTCTAGCTCCCAGCATAAAGATCAGAGTTAAAGCCAACTTCGCACCCTGGCTAAATAGGGATACCAGAGCCTTACTAAAAGCTAGAGATAAAGCCTGGAAAATCTGGAAAACTGACAAAACCCCTAGCTCCAGACAGTACTATCAACAGCTTAGAAACAAGGCCAAGGCTGAATCCAAAATAAACAAAACTATTTTCTTAGCGCCCAAAGGAAATATTCAAATAGTCCAAAAAATTCTGGCATGCCATTAACTCCCTACTAAAGTCAGGCAAAACCACAACCCCAGCATCCATCTCTACTAACAATACCCTAGACATAGCTTCCCAATTTAATAACCATTTTACTAAATCCATCTTAGCCCTGTCCAGTCAAATAACCAAAAATAGTCTACCTCAGTCACAACCTAACCTATCCCACACCACCCCCACTTTCAGCCTATCACCAGTGCCCACCTCAACTATCAAAAAACTCCTCCTAAAACTAAAGCCAACCACACTAGCAGCTGATAACATACCTGCTGCATACCTAAAAATGGCTAGTGACTCCCTATCATATTCTGTCTGCATCCTTATCAACCGCTCCATACTAGAATCCTACATACCCAAACTCTGGAAAGTATCTCACATCATTCCTCTCCATAAAGGAAGTAATTCTTAAGAATTCTCCAACTACCGACCTATTGTCATCCTTTGCCCTTATCCAAAATTCTTGAGAAATGCATCCACTTGCAAGTGATGACATTTCTTAACACAC
>NC_056751.1:648379583-648402083 GCF_019279795.1 Protopterus annectens | reverse complement strand
AGTTTGTTATACAGTGAGTAATATAGGGGTTTAGTTTGTTAAACAGTGGGGAATATAGGGGTTTAGTTTGTTGTACAGTAGGTAATATGGCATTTTAGTTTGTTATACAGTGGGTAATATGGCGGTTTAGTTTGTTGTACAGTGGGTAATATGGTGTAGTCCAGCTAGGCAGTCTGAACTGATTTACTTGTCCCTAATGCATCACTTACACGCTGATATGCCCACCAGGTTCAAGAGATAGGATTTGACTTTAACTAACCCAAACTGTCTTGGATCTAGAGCTTGTAGTTTGCCCTTGTCCTTATTAATAAGCTACATACTGATGCCTCCACTGCTTTACAGGTAAGGCTGGTGAAGCTTGTAGGTCTGTAGTTTTCCGGGTCAGTAGTGAGTCCGGGTCAGTAGTGAGTCCATACTTTTGCAGTGGGTTACTCTCTGCCATGAATCCAGTGGAGGGTTTTAGAATTAATTGGTTTAGTAGGAAGTCTGTCAGTGTTTGGTGCTGACAAGAAGGCAGCCTGATTCATTAACAGGACCCATGGAGCTAATGTTTTGTACTTGTAGAGAGCACTAAGGGGATTCACTGAAAAGATCAGATAGGATGTTATGGGTGTGCTAATACAATCAGAAAAGTTAGGGGGAGATAATGAAGTAAAGACTAGAGCTCTGTGCTGGATCCACTCCTCTTTGGCATCTATTTTTTCTAAATCAAAACCATTGTCAAGGAACTCTGGCTGACAAAGTGTACAGATGATGGCAAGCTAGGAGGAATAATAGAATCCCCTCCCCCACCACGAGATACTAACATCTTACTGGAAGGTCTAGTACAAACAAATGTGTGGTGTCAAAGTCATGCATTAAAACTCTATGCCAAGAAATGCACAACAGTACCTTCTGGGAATTCAGCCACCCAAGGAAATTACCTCATTGATAAAACACCCGTAAAAGTAGACACATCAGGGGAATTAGGAACTCATGTAGACAGTAACCTAGCTTTCCACCAGAAACGTGCCTAAGGTGGTAAAATCATTCTGCTTCCCTCAACTTATAAGGGCATGGAATGTAGGGCCAGAGAAGTCATTGTGCCACTGTGCGCAGCCCTCATCAGACCCATCATTGGTTGTATTACCACTTTCAATGTGTATATGACCAGGCACATGCAACAACTGGACCACATCCACACAAGTTTCGTAGAAAAATAATACAGGGCAGAATGACAACTTCCTAAGTAGATTGCCTCAAAGCCCTATCTTTATATTCTGTTTGCTAGACACTGCTGAGAGGCATTTTATGCCTGCCATGCAAGGCATCATTGGATCCAGCTCTGTTGAAACTTTTGCATATCCACAAAGCAAACAACACCAGAACTACTAAGGATTTAAATTTTGCTTGTAACTTAAGTAGGACATGTTGAAGGGACAAGCATGTATCTCAGGAAATATCCATTTTCTAGAATAGGCTTCCTATCCCCGTGAAGCAGAATCCTTCCCTAACTATATTTAAGTGCAACCTGGACCACTGGATGGGATATTGGAAATTCAGCCCTGGTGTGACACCTACATCTATGATGGATAGAGAGAGCCATTAAATGATGCCCTAACAAGCAGACATACCCATAAGATAATCTCAAAGGCACAGTAACTTGTGGGATGCATTTGGGTTGCATGACTAAGCTTATAAAGGCCCCAGTGGTCATTAGCCTAGTGTAAATCTATGAACCTATAAAGTTTGAGCTGAATTTGTCTGATAATGTGTTTCTTTGTTTAGGGGATGAGTATGTAATGTTATGTGTTGGCTCCATTTAAAGCTGGGGATTACTTGCAAGGTTTCTAACCTAGATGAAGAAGGCTTTGTGGTTTTCCTTAACATAAGTAGCAATTGTCAGTTCATACTTGGCTTTTGGAGGATTTGGTTTTGTTTCTTAGCTCTTTGTTGACCTTTCTGAGTTCCCTTCGGGGACTCTGGGCATTGTTTGCTCTTGCTGGAGGTAAGATTCTTCTTGTTTTACTTTCTTTCTATTAGGTTCCAGCACTGGGATTTATTTCTGAACTTGGCATTGTATTTGTGTTTTACGTGGAATGATACTTTAATGCATGCTTTAAGTGGGTATAGAAGTTAATCAACAAATGTGGCAGGTGCTTAAATTTCATGAGGTCATTGGTTAGCAGTAGTTTTGCATTAAAATGATCTCTAAAGCAGAAGGGTTTTGTGGTAAATCAGTTTTACCACCACTGAGTGTTACTAAATGTTCTTCAGATTTGACCAGTGATTTGGTAACTGTAGGTATTGGCCATAGGGGCTACATTGGAGAAGACTAAATACAATATTTCTGAACCTCTAGTTAGGACTTAGACTGGTTAGTCTAAAAAGCTGACATTAATCAAGTCAAGGAATCTTGGCGCATACTTATTTGTGATAGTGTAGGTTTCCCTGTTAATGCGAGGATAGTTGAATTTTCCTAACCAAATAGTGTTAGGTTCAATAGGGAACAATGTCAGTTCCATTAAATATGCCTCATGGGCTGCAGGTAACATGGTAGCTATGGTAGTTCATTATGGAAGGATGTCAGTTTCTTTAAATATGCCTCGTGGGCTGCAGGTAACATGGTAGCTATGGTAGTTCATTATGGAAGGATGTCAGTTTCTTTAAATATGCCTCATGGGCTGCAGGTAACATGGTAGATATGGTAGTTCATTATGGAAGGATGTCAGTTTCTTTAAATATGCCTCATGGGGCTGCAGGTAACATGGTAGCTATGGTAGTTCATTATGGAAGGATGTCAGTTTCTTTAAATATGCCTCATGGGCTGCAGGTAACATGGTAGCTATGGTAGTTCATTATGGAAGGACGTCAGTTTCTTTAAATATGCCCCATGGGCTGCAGGTAACATGGTAGCTATGGTAGTTCATTATGGAAGGATGTCAGTTTCTTTAAATATGCCTCATGGGCTGCAGGTAACATGGTAGCTATGGTAGTTCATTATGGAAGGATGTCAGTTTCTTTAAATATGCCTCATGGGCTGCAGGTAACATGGTAGCTATGGTAGTTCATTATGGAAGGATGTCAGTTTCTTTAAATATGCCTCATGGGCTGCAGGTAACATGGTAGCTATGGTAGTTCATTATGGAAGGATATCAGTTTCTTTAAATATGCCTCATTGGCTGCAGGTAACATGGTAGCTATGGTAGTTCATTATGGAAGGATGTCAGTTTCTTTAAATATGCCTCATGGGCTGCAGGTAACATGTTAGCTATGGTAGTTCATTATGGAAGGATGTCAGTTTCTTTAAATATGCCTCATGGGCTGCAGGTAACATGGTAGCTATGGTAGTTCATTATGGAAGGATGTCAGTTTCTTTAAATATGCCTCATGGGCTGCAGGTAACATGGTAGCTATGGTAGTTCATTATGGAAGGATGTCAGTTTCTTTAAATATGCCTCATGGGCTGCAGGTAACATGGTAGCTATGGTAGTTCATTATGGAAGGATGTCAGTTTCTTTAAATATGCCTCATTGGCTGCAGGTAACATGGTAGCTATGGTAGTTCATTATGGAAGGATGTCAGTTTCTTTAAATATGCCTCATGGGCTGCAGGTAACATGGTAGCTATGGTAGTTCATTATGGAAGGATGTCAGTTTCTTTAAATATGCCTCATGGGCTGCAGGTAACATGGTAGCTATGGTAGTTCATTATGGAAGGATGTCAGTTTCTTTAAATATGCCTCATTGGCTGCAGGTAACATGGTAGCTATGGTAGTTCATTATGGAAGGATGTCAGTTTCTTTAAATATGCCTCATGGGCTGCAGGTAACATGGTAGCTATGGTAGTTCATTATGGAAGGATGTCATTTTCTTTAAATATGCCTCATGGGTGGCAGGTAACATGGTAGCTATGGTAGTTCATTATGGAAGGATGTCAGTTTCTTTAAATATGCCTCATGGGCTGCAGGTAACATGGTAGCTATGGTAGTTCATTATGGAAGGATGTCAGTTTCTTTAAATATGCCTCATGGGTGGCAGGTAACATGGTAGCTATGGTAGTTCATTATGGAAGGATGTCAGTTTCTTTAAATATGCCTCATGGGTGGCAGGTAACATGGTAGCTATGGTAGTTCATTATGATGTGGTATAGCATTTTGTTTACCATTGGAAGGATAAGAAGGCATTGAAAGTCATTGTTCTGCCGTAAGAGTATGGAGGTGAATTGGCTTCTGAGAAATAAAAAAATGACCCCTCCTGTAATACCATAATTTTCTCTACTGGGTCTGAAAGAGTGGCAGGCACTGAAACCCTGAACTGTGAGGTTCTATCGCTATTGTGAATCTAGATTTTAGTAACTACACAGATATCTGTTGTTGATAAGGAGTGTAACTTGTTTAGGCTTCTAGCATTGATTTAGCAGTGCTATTTTATATAGTCTTGCTCGGCTATGTATGTAATTTAAGAAGGCTGTGTTTGCCTAAAAATTACAATATGGGAGTAGAAAAAGTCCTGCCAGTGCACTGAAGCAATGAGAAAAGAGGTTCAGACCATGCCTAACAAAGCAGCCAGAGTTGTTGATCATCTCCCCCCAGGCTGATATATATACTGGATGCCCTTAGAATGACACTAATAGCTAAGCCAGTGGTTAATTGTCTTCATATGTGTAAACTAGGGTAAAGACCACCATGGTCTTTGTAAGCCTAGCTGTGCAACGCAATTCAGTTTTTTCCTCCAGTACCTTGGATGCCTATATTGCAGGGGTATGTTAGTGTAGTGGTAGATACGGATTATGTGGGGAAGAGTATGTTAGTTGGGGATTAATTTACTTACTGATGACCTCTGTCTGACATAGGCCTAGATCAGAGGACAACTTGGGATTTCCCATCTAGTGAACAAGTTTTTGTTTAAATAGTCAGGGATTAACTCTGCTTCACGTGAATGGGGAGCTTATACCATAGTATGGGGATCCTTTGAGATACGGATCTGTGTCTGCAGCATGTTCTGTTTAAGTTGCAGGTAAAGTTCAGGTTCTTGGATCTAGTGTTTCTTGTGTTGTCTGTTTTGTGGATGTGCAAGAGATCCATCAGAGCTGGATATGAGGATGCCTTGTATGCCAGGCATAGATTGCCCCTTAGTAACCCATAGGAAACATGAGTAGAGAGATATGGCTTTGAGGCAGTCTGTGTAGGACAGGGTATTCATATCCTGGATTCTTCTGGTGAGTGGAACCTTTGAGGCTTTTCCTGTTGTTGCAAGTGTTTGGTTGGGTACATACCAAAGGCTGCATTGTACTCCATGATGGGTCTGATAAGGGCTGAGACGAATGGTAGTATAACTTCTTTGGACCTAGATGTCATACCATTGATTACGATTTGGGTGACTTAGAAGCCTTACTATTTTTGCTACATCTTGGTAGAAAACAAGATTACTGTCTACATATATTTTGAGATTAATGCACCCTTTGTCTACACATATTCCCAGATCCCCAGTTACTGGATCATCTTTTAATTCATTCACTCCAATGCAGCTGTGTAAGTTTGCACTGTAATGTTCAATGGGCAGAGCCTAAGCCTTTTGACAATCAAATTATGTCCTCTCATTTCAAACAAATGTTCATATCTCTGGAACCATAGGGGTTATGAAAAACGTATAAATGGGAAACCCTTCAGCGCAAACCTTTTATGGTGGTAGTATTCTTTAGGTTCTAGGCCTTAAACTGAATTTTGTAAGTCACAGTAAACACAGTAACTATTAACGTTTGTAATATTTTATAAACCACATTTTATAAACCACTTACAATATCCCAGAAACCAGTCAAGATACACATATACTGTCAGCAGCATTGCATTCATCTAGCTGAGAGTTTTCATATGAGGCTAAGGAGTTCTGTCTGTGTTACTTGGTTGTTGAACTATTTAGAAAAATGTGAAAATGATATCTATATAATTTAATATAATAAAAACAACAGTTAATATCTCTTTACCTGTTCTAGACAGAGGTCAAATATTAATGCAGTTGAGTTTGCCATTGTTTAAGCTTTAAGATGAAATGTTTTAAAACCTTGCACATAGCATGGTTTTGGAATTATTGATGCAAATATGAACAAGCAATATTTGACGCCTAGAGGTATCAGTAGGAGTTGACTGCAAATGCACCTGGAGGCATCACTAGGATGCAATGAGTTAAGGATGTTTTATTAATGTAGTAATTAGCTAGGGTGGATGTTTTCCTAACGGGCACTATAATGCATTTCTTCCCACTGAATTTTAATCCATGACTTTGGCAACAGTCATTTATTTGTGTTAGAACCTCTTGTATGATATCAGTGTTGGGGGAATATATAACCTTTCTAATTTTCAGTTATCTGTGGAATTGGTGAGCCAGAGGCCTTTGACATTAGATTTGACTTCCATGAAGTAGATTCCATACAAGAGCAGGCCCAACAAAGGTAACTGGTCTCCTAGTGGAGGTGGTGTCACCAATCCTGACTTATTGGGACCTATATGTGAGCCAGCTAGCAATCCAGTGAGGTATGTAGGGATTTCTACCCAGTTCTGAGAGGTTGTCAATAATACCCAAGTGGGGTATTGTATCAGGCACCTTGGGCAGATACAGTTAATCACTATGCACAATTTTTCCCTTATCCAAAACCTTGGTGACCATCTCAAAGAAGTCAATCTGGCTGAATAGGCAAGACCGTCCTACCAAACTGGAATAGGTCCAGTGTCTGTATGTTGTCCCTGTCCTTTTTGATGATTTCCATGATTTGTTCTATGGCTGTGCATATTAGACTTGTCAGACTGAAGTTCCCAGAGTCCGTTCATGGTCCACCTTTATGATGAGGGGTGAGCACTGTGGCCCTCCATCCACCTGGCATGTATCCTGTTTTTGAGGCTGTAATTGAAGAGTGCATCAAGTGGTCCTGCTAGGTCATGTTTTAGGCCATTTAAGAGGCAACTGGGGATGGTGTCAGGGGCCATTGAAGCAATGTTTGTGGCATGCTTCCTGTTAATATTTGGGGTGGATATGCTAGAAGAGATTTCAAAGTGGGTAGTTTTGGGGGTGAAGTTATAGCAAATCTTACTGGTTGATAAATTTAGCTCTGTCACCCTGGTCAGTGAAGGTTGTGCTATCTATGACCAATTCAGCACAGTGCTGAGTTTTCCTGTTAAAATTGTGGACATAGCTGAAAAAGGCCTTTTGATTTTTTTTTCTTAGTCTAGGAGGTTAACTTGACCTCATAGTTGGCCTTGTTGGACTTTATTAGACCTCTTTGTTTCTTGTTTAGTTGAATCATAGAACTTTTGTCTCTGCTCTTTCTGATTTTAACCATGACTTTTTTCTTTTGTTATATACCCTGTTAAAGTAAGTATTCCATCAGTGAGGATTATTTTGGGTATTATATTTGGGCTTAACTTTTGATAGGTACGGCAATCCCAATGCATCCATTTACATGTTTGTACAGAGTATCTGTGAATAATACTGCAGAGGTGTCTTTATTCTTGGAGTTTGGGGGAGCTGTGAATTTTGACTAAGTATTTCTTAATACGTTGCAGTTTGCTTTAAAATATTTCCTGTTACAGGTTTAGTTGTGTTTTCAGGGTTGATTTTATTTCAAAGAAAACAGATGTGTGGTCTGACCACACCAATGAGGACATGACACAGGGCAGGGCAGAATGTTTTCCCATGTTGGTGTGTATTGCATCTAATAAACATGATACAAAAGGTTGAATACACTATCTGGTCGTTAATGTTGATATAGTTCGTGTATTGACTGGTGCAGTATTCTTTCCTTCCATCCTTTCCTTCTTGCCTCATTGGATTGGTGTAGATATTCTCCTTTCTATTTCCAGGTTGTTCCCTAGTCCTCTCTACATACTCCAGGGTTTCTGACCTTAGGCCTTTGGCCTTGGGGACCTTCTACAGGTGCTGCTATCTGTTGGTGGCAAGAAAGCACTGAGGTTATGGTGCCAGCTGACTCTTCTAATATCCAAATGTCTTGACGCAAGTCCTGGTGTCCTCTGGCTTCCATAGGAGGTGAAAAGTTTGTGCTAATCAGGCCAGAAAAGGACTTAGACTGCAGGAAATCCCTTCAGTTATGACTGCAACAGGGAATATACTCAAATGTCTTTTTATGGTAATGGCATTTCTTTTATTGCTGTAGGGTTCCTAGTGCTGTCAGGCTGTCAAAAGTTGGCGTGGTAAGGTGCAACTTCATGATATATATTAACTGGTGTAATCGGGAGTACTAATGAGTATTAATTAAGTATAATTGCAGGATAGTGGTCTGTATACCAGAATATAGGAAGAAACAATGAATCAAAGCAACAGGGTCACAAATATATATTCATACACTAACAGCAATTGGAGTACAAAAAGCCAGTAAAGTGAAAGCAACGGCTTATGTATACTTTACTACTAGTTTGTCTCTGGTGTCACCAAAACAGTTTAGTACAGTGATGTGATGGTCTGCAGTTTACAACAACAGCAAGACTCAGGCTCAGAATACCCACGGCAGACAAAAGCAAATGATGAGTACAAAAAAAAACAATAAGAGCAATAGCAGTAAGTTATGGTTGCTTAAAGCAATGACTTGCATGTTGGCTCAGATACCACATCTTCAGATTAATGCAAGCTTACAAATCACAGCAATGAATAAACTTGTGCTCAGCTGGCAAATTTATTGACATGAGATAGCAAGCAGTATGCCTACAGCAAGAGAGAACTCTACCCTAAATGAATATGGCTACTTGTCTACAAGTGTATTCAGCTGTGCTGCACCATCCGCAAGAGTGGTGACTATGCCCAGTTGGATGCTGCTGTCCACTCAGTTGATTCTCCATTGAACAATTCTCAGATATATCACTTCATAAAGTTTTGTTTTACACAGGCAGATGATGTGAACACTTGGAAATGAAGAAAATAGTTCTCAGTGGTGTGTAACCACACAGCAAACTGCACAGCACTTCTCAGATGAAGAAGGATTTAGTTATGAGGTCCTGTCTGAGTCGGTATCCTCAGGCATACGTTTCTAGTCACAGCTCATTGGCAATGTCCACAGGCACAAACCACAGCAGACATGCTAATTTAATATATATATATATATATATATATACACACACACATTTGATATGTGTGTCACATATAATTATATATATATATATATATATATATATATATATATATATATATATATATATATATATATAAAATGTCTGTGTGTATATATGTATGTATATATATATATATATATATATATATATATATATATATATATACACATCCACTTTTTAATCTCAAAATACTGAAATCTCGAATTTCAGTATTTTGAGACCATAATGTCGAAAGTGCAGTTTTCCGAAACTGCACTTTGTCGAATCTTACTTTCCCCGATTTTGCGATGAGTGTAGTGTGGTATGTATGTGATTTTGTACTGTCTCTTTAAGGATGTTGTGTTATGGCAGCCAATGTTCATTTATGTACGGAGATTCAGGTAAGTGTTTAATTTTTGGGTTTTGGTTAGAAATGTATTTGTTTTTAGTTTTTGTGGGTAGTTTTAGGGGTATGTTGGGTTATCAAGTAGAGACTGTATGGGTGTGAGTGTTGTATGTGGTGATTTTAGTACTTTTGTGTGTGTGTGTGTGTTATTAGTGCATGTAAATATGACTAATGGGAGTGTAGGGCAGGTAAGAGTGCGTTTGTGTTTTTTTTTGAGTTAGTGCGACCTCTGAGTTGGTATATATCAGTAGCGGGGGGGGCGCAGAGGGGATTGCCCCCCTGCAGGAACATATGATGGTGTTTCCAATTTAAGTTATGTAAGGTTTCTGTTTTGTTTTGGGGAGAGGGTTGGATTTTTTTTGTTTTACTTAATTCAATTTTGAATGTTCGTGATTGTGTAGATGTTCATCGTGCATACAGCTGCAGTAATCACAGATGGGTTCTCTGCCGTCAGGCGGTCCCTCGGTCGGCCAAATTCCAAAGTCTTGGTCCGGCGTCGGTTGTTGTCGCTTTCTCTTCTGACGTCAGTGAGGCCAGAGTATATAAGACACAGTCGATGCCATGTTCTTCAGTCTTATTTGCCGCACGGTGCCCAAAGCAGAAGCAGTTCGCAAGTGCCGGTCGGCCAGCTCCTGAATTACGAAAATTTTGGAAACCGAAGTCTTCATTAATGCTAAGTACCCCGTTGGGGAACCTTTTCTTGCCTCAGACCGATGTCAGAAAAAGTTAATAATTGTATTTCTTGTGGGAAGCAAATACCGCATAAGGATTTCCATTCCCTCTGCATACCTTGTTTAGGCCCAGACCACGACGTCTCAGGCTGTCTCTTTTGCGCTACCTTCAATAAACGCACTATTAAGCGTCGGGCGGAGTTCGCCCAACACTATTTTGGTAAAGCTTTCGATTATAAGATGTCGTCGGACACTCCGACTACCGTTTTGTCCAAAAAACGCAAGGAGAAGGACCGGCATGCGAGGCCCGCGGTCCCTGCCGGCACCACGCCAAAACAGGCTACACGTGGTCCGGTTCTCAGCGAGACGCCTTTGCAGTCCCTGATTACCGACGACACTCCTTTGGCAGTGTCCTCTGTACCCGAGACCGCTGGGACCTCGGCCCTTTCCCAGACTACAACCACCGAAGCCTTTGCTAATGTTGAGCCTACTAATGTGGACAGGTCCACCTCCACCCATGGTGTCTTTAGACCCTCATCTTCTTTTTCTATTAAGGCCTTTACTAAATCCAAAGCAGCCAGGCATCCCAAGAGGCCTGTTGCACAGGGCCCATTCCCAGGCCCCATGCCTAAAAAAACAGATGCTTAAAATGGCTGAGGATTTAATTACTCTTATCAGGGGTTCTCAACCCCCTCCAGACAAGAGACCCAGAGTGGAGGAAGATTCTCCCTCTTCTGATCAGGGATCCATTTTATCAGAACATTCTGATGTAGAGGAACACTCTTACTCCCCTTTTGAGGATTCGGATGCAGAGCAGTCCATCCCTTCTGTATCCCCTCCTGAGGATTTTTCCTTTGGGGAAACCTTGCACACCCTGAGGGAACACTTCCATTGGGAAGGCCAAGACTTTTCAGATTCTAAGAAAAGACTTGGGAATTTCTTTGTTACCTCAACACAGACCTCTGGCGATACCCCCTGTTTTGGACATACTTGATGATGTTTATTCGGAGGCTTGCCTTAACCCGGATTCCCTGCCTCCTGCACCAGTCAAACCTGATAGGTACTACAGAGTACCTAACTCTCACCAATTTCTCTTCAAAAGCCATAATGCTGACCCTGAAACCATTTCACAAGGCCCCAAGGGATTGAAGGCCTCCACTGCCAAGAACCCTCTTCCTGCAGAAAGAGAGTCCAGATCTTTAGAAAGGTGGTGAAAAAAGGTATATACCTCGGCCACCCTAGCCATGAGGGCCCTAAATTGTCAGTTTCATATGCTCAAATATCAACAGTTCCTGTTATCACAATTAAGGAATAAAATGTCTCAACCTGAACAACCAGATTTGAGGGAGTTACAGGATAAGATGCATAGTGCAGAGCAAGTGGGTAAACATACTTTACAATGTGGTTATGATGCCCTAGAGGCCTCAAGTAGAGCGGCTGCTACAGGATCAGTCATTCGCAGACATGCCTGGCTTAGAGAACAAAACTTGCCTGATCATGTGAAAGCTAAACTTCTAGATGCTCCTTTACAAAAGGATGTGCTGTTTGGTACTAATGCTGAGGAGATACTACGGAAAATGGAGGAAAAAGCCAAATCTATGCAAACTGTCAAAGCCTTTTTACAGGTCCAACCTCCACGTTTTAGCAGAAATTGGCCTTCAAAGAACTGGTCCTTTCCAGCCACTGACAAGCCCCAAAGAGGTAGATACAGGTGCACAAGGGGCAGAGGGCAATCACAAGGATCATACAGAGGCCGACAATGGCAAACTCCAGGACCAAGAAGTGGCAAGGACAGTGCACAACAATACAGGAAGCAAACCCAATGACTCCCTCATTCATTTCCATGCCAAGCAAGTCTCAGCTGGCAGCACCTTTGGGAGGAAAGCTAGCATTATTTGCAGGCAATTGGCATATTGTCACAACAGACAAATGGATCCTGGACATTATAAACAGAGGCTACAAATTTCATTTCACACTCTTCCAAAAATGAGTGGCATGCCAAACCTGCCACTGAATCAAAGGGCAGAGGCACAACTACAAATTTCAAAGCTCATAAGCATGAGAGCTATTCAAGAGGTACCTACTCACGAACAAGGTCAAGGTTTCTATTCAAGACTTTTTCTGGTACCAAGGAAAGGAACCGACTGGAGACCCATTTTGGACTTATCCATCCTAAACACATTTCTACTCGTACCAAAATTCAAGATGCTCACATTACAGCAAGTTCTTCCCATGCTGGGCAAGGGGTTTTGGCTGGTAACATTGGACCTCAAGGAGGCATACCTGCATGTCCCAATCAGACAAAGCTGCAGAAGATACCTCAGATTTCTTGCAGGTTCAATCCACTATCAATTCTCTGCATTGCCCTTTGGCTTGTCTACTGCGCCCAGAGTATTCACAAAGTGCCTGGCATCAGTGATTGCCTACTGCAGACTTCAAGGGATACAAATTTACCCTTATTTGGATGACTGCCTGATCCAAGCGGACAGCAAGAACATACTTCTGGAACATCTGGCATATGTGACACGGTTAATGCATGCTCTGGGATACACAATCAACAAAGAGAAATCAAGGCTAACACCATCTCAGAAAATAATTTTCCTGGGTGCCAACTTGGACACAAACACCCAGATGGCCTACCTTACACCAGAAAAACAGGGGCAACTATCTCAGTACTTCAAAATACTAGAAAAAAGTATCAGGCTTACTGCAAGGAAAATCCTGCAGGCTCTGGGATTCATGGCATCTTGCATTCTTTTAATCCCATGTGCAAAGCTGCATATGAGGAAACTTCAATGGTACCTAAAAAATCTATGGTCTTAACACAGTCACAGTTTGGAAACAATAATACCAATAATCCCATGTTTGCAAAAGGAATTTCTATGGTGGGCCCAAGCATGTCAAGCAAACACAGGCCTCCCATTCTGCAAGCCTCAAGCAAAGCAAGTTATCACAACAGACGCCTCAGATTACGCCTGGGGGCACACATGATGGACAGGTGCATCCAGGGCAAATGGTCCCAAAAGGAAAAACACCTTCACATCAATCTAAAAGAAATGCTGGCAGTAATAAATGCAATTACAGCTTTCAAGGACTTCCTGCATCCAGGACAATTACTAATAAGAACAGACAACACCACAGTAATGTGGTACATAAACAAACAAGGAGGAACACATTCATACCCCTTGTGCAGACTAACCATGACTCTTTGGAACTTGGCTCTGGAATGGCAAATCAAACTTCAAGCACAGTACCTGCCAGGATTGGAAAACACGCTGGCAGACAATTTAAGCAGAAATATGACAGATCCACACGAATGGAAGTTACATCCTCAGGTGTTTACAGAAATAATCCAAGTGTGGGGGAGGCCAGACATGGATCTTTTTGCCTCCCACAGGAATCATCAATTGGAAAAGTTTTGTTCGAGGATCTTTCATCCAAAGGCCTGGGGAGTGGATGCCCTTTCATTCAGTTGGACAGCATGGACAGTTTACGCATTTCCACCTCTGCCTCTTCTGCCCAAGGTGCTTTTGAAAGCAAGAGCAGACAGACAGAAGATGATACTGATTGCTCCAGATTGGCCAAGACAACACTGGTACGCACTGCTGAGGAGCCTAACACATACTTCCCCCTGGTCACTGCCTCTGATGCCTCTTCTGCTGATTCAGCACAGCTACAAAACTCTTCACAGTCAGCTGAAATCACTCAATCTGGCTGCATGGAAAATCCCTTAACACCACAACAGACCCTACTCTCCAAGGAGGTGCAGTATGTCATTTTGGAGGCCAGAAGGCCATCTACTAGAAAAGCTTACTCCGCAAAATGGAAGTGGTTTTGTTCTTGGAATGAGAAAAAAGGCCAGGACCCTAGAAAACTGAACTTGCCTCAAGTATTACAGTATCTAGCTGAGCTGCTGAACAGTGGACTTTCATTTTCTTCCATAAAAATCCATGCCTCAGCCATTTCTGCAGAATTCAACACGGATCCCCCTTTATTTTCTCACCCACTCTTACGACAGTTCCTCAGAGGGGCTAAGAATATAAGACCACCAAGGAGACAACCAATACCAACCTGGGATCTTAATTACATACTAGAAAAGTTAACATTGCCTCCTTTTGAACCAGCTGCCTCAACAGATTTGCAATATTTGTCCTGGAAAACTGCCTTCCTTCTGGCTATCACTTCAGCTCGTAGAGTTTCGGAACTACAGGCCCTCATGGCAGTGCAGCCCTTTCTCATTTTCCATCAGGACAGGGTTGCCCTTCGTACCAACCCATCATTTATGCCTAAAGTGGTATCCAGGGTAGCTTTAAATCAAGCCATACACCTTCCTACCTTTTACCCCAATCCTCAAAACAAAGGGGAAAGGCTACTACATTCTTTAGACATCCATAGGCAGCTACATTACTATTTGGACAGAACAAAGTCCTTCAGGAAATCAGAACAACTCTTTGTGTCCTATGCTGTAGAGGCTCAAGGGAAGCCAGTTTCCAAGCAGACTATTTCAAAGTGGATAGGCCACTGCATATGGTTTTGTTATTCCTATCATGGGAAATCTGTTCCTACAGGTATCAGATCACACTCCACCAGGGCCACAGCTACCTCTACAGCCTTCCTCAGAGGAGTTCCTACCAAAGATATTTTGGAGGCAGCCACTTGGAGTTCTGTACATACCTTCACAAAACACTACCACCTGCCTTTATATTCCAGAACAAGAGCAGGCTTTGCCACTGCTGTTTTGCAGGGCATTCTGGCTCAACCCAGTTCCTCCTAGTACCTACCACCCTGTGCGTAGCTTTGGGACTCTACCCATCTGTGATTACTGCAGCTGTATGCACGATGAACATAGTACAGTTTTGTACCTACCATAAATGTAGATGTTCGAGTGCTAATACAGCTGCAGTACAGGTTTCCCTCCCTCCTTCCCCACTTGGTAAAGGCATAGGGCCCAACAACCCCTTCATACAACCTGACTGGGTTATTTGCTTGCAACCACTTATTTTGGATTATATTGCATTGCTTGTATATATACATATAAGCATAGTTTATGTATTGCCTTCCTTCTGGGGGCACCTGACATCTGGGGCAAGAAAGACTGAAGAACATGGCGTCGGCTGTGTCTTATATACTCTGGCCTCACTGACGTCAGAAGAGAAAGCGACAACAACCGACGCCGGACCAAGACTTTGGAATTCGGCCGACCGATGGACCGCCTGATGGCAGAGAACCCATCTGTGATTACTGCAGCTGTATTAGCACTCTAACATCTACATTTATGGTAGGTACAAAACTGTACTTTTTGTGTTATGAGGTTTCGATGTTTTAGTCTCCAAATACTGAAATTCGAGATTTCAATATGTCGAGTTGCAAAAGTGGACCCGTGCGTGTGTATATGTGTGTGCGTGTGTATATGTGTGTGCGTGTGTATATGTGTGTGCGTGTGTATATGTGTGTGTGTGTGTGTGTGTGTGTGTGTGTGTGTGTGTGTGTGTGTATATGTGTGTGTATATATGTGTGTGTGTATATGTGTGTGTGTGTGTGTGTGTGTGTGTGTGTGTGTGTATATATATATATATAGATATATATATATATATATATATATATATATATATATATATATATATATATATTTATTTATAATATTTATTTATTTTTTATTTATTTTACATTTGTTAACCGGGAGAGTCTGGCTGGACACGGGTCCATTTTCAGCGGAGGCCCTGGGAGAAAATCTCTCAAGTACACACATGCATATACAACATCTTCAATGATTTAGAATCAACATTTTTTTCAGGCAGATTAACATTGTTCTTAAATGACAGAAAATTGCACTTGCTCAAAGTAAATCTGAACAGTGTAGGGTAGCACATTGGATAATATATTCTAGACAAGACATGCTATACATCGAATCCATACATTGGTTACTTGACTTATTGTACTGTTATCAAAATTAGAGAGTAAAGGATTAAATAACATTTAGTCACAATTGGACTGTCGATGGGATGGAAAAAAAAACAAGCACTTGTTATAGAGCAATGTAGTAGTTAGCTACAATCTCATTTTTATCCATGGGTAAGACAGGAGCATAGCCTGTTACTCATGAAGTTAATTTTTAAGAGTTTCTTAAATTGAGTTGTAGAGTTGTTGACTGTGAGGTGGGCAGGAAGGGAGTTCCAGAGTTTAGCAATAGAGTGGCTGTAGACAGATTTGCCTGCCTCATTGTTAAATTAGTGACCTCTAGGTGATTTAGGGAGCTAGATCTCAAGGGTCTTGTTGTGTTATGAGGATGTATAAGATCTTGAAGAACTGGGATTTTGTCTGAGTGGTTTAATAGATTGTGTGCTAGTGAGAGTTGATTTGTTTGAAGTAATAGTGGGAGTTCTAAACAGGTAAGCTTTTTGAGAGGCTCACAGTGATGTGTTCTGTAGGATGATTCTGTAGCAAATCTAGCTGTCTTATTATAGCAGAATTCTAATTTGTTCATTTCAGTTTTATGAAGGTTAATAAGCACAGGGGAAGCGTAAAGCAATGTAGATAGCAGATGTGTCCTAGCTATAGTTATTTTAGATTGCTTTGAGAGAGTGTTTGTTACGATAGAAGTCCAAGTTTTTTGTGAACTTTTTTTATGGTTTGAGTGATGTGAATATCAACTCTAAGGTAGTTATCTATTTCAACTCCTAGCAGAGGTGATAGAAAGTTGTGTATGTATATGTGTGTGTATATATATATATATATATATATATATATATATATATATATATATATATATATATATATCTATATATATATATATATATATATATATATATATATATATATATATATATATATATATATATAGATATATACTGGTATGCGTATGTATAAGAGTATATGTCTAAGTGCACAAGCATTAAACAGTTGATCAATGCTGACATAAAAAAATTATCAAAAAGCCCAAACGATTGGGGCGAGAGGAGGTCACAAAAGGAAAACCAGATGTTCTTCATGTTTCACTGTTGTAGTCATCACATTTGGGTTGTCTGTCTGCAGGTAGCCCTCAGCCGGCCTGAATACTAGAGTCTTTGGATTTCTGCATCAGATGCTGTCGCTTCATGTATGATGTCCAGTCGTCAGGGGTATAAAACATGCAGCCAATGCCATTACATCAGTCTTTCTTGCTGTGGAGTGCCCGAAGCAGAAGCAGTTTGCAAGTGCTGGTTGGCCAACTCCTGAAATTTTAATTTTCCTGTTTCAGACCTGAAGTCTTCAAAAAGATAAGTACCCCGTTGGGGATCCTTTTTTCTTGCTCTAACCATCATCTTCTTTTGGCTGCTTCTGTTAGGGCTCACCACAGCGGATCATCTGTTTCCATTTCTTCCTGTCCTCTGCATCATGCTCTTTCACACCAACCGCCTGCATGTCCTGTCTCACCACATCCATAAACCTTATCTTAGGCCTTCCTCTCTTCCTCTTACCTGGCAGCTCCATCCTTGGCATCCTTTTCCCAATATACCCAGCATACCTCCTCAGCACATGTCCAAACCAACGCAGTCTCACCTCTCTTGCTTTGTCTCCAAACTGTCCAACCTGAGCTGACCCTCTAATATACTGATTCCTAATCCTGTCCATCCTAGTCACACCCAGTGCAAATCTTAACATCTTTAATTCTGCCACATCCAGCTCTGACTCCTGCCTTTTTGTCAATGCCACCGTCTCCAATCCATATAACATAGCTGGTCTCACTACCCTCTTGTAGACCTTCCCTTTCACACTTACTGGTACCCGTCTGTCACAAATCACTCCTGACAATCTTCTCCACCCATTCCACCCTGCCTGTACTCTCTTCTTCACCTCTCTTCCACACTCACCATTACTCTGAACTGTTGATCCCAAGTGCTTAAACTCATCCACCTTTACTAACTGTACTCCCTGCATCCTCACCATTCCTCTACCCTCCCTCTCATTTACACACATATATTCTGTTTTATCCCTGCTGACCTTCATTCCTCTCCTCTCTAAAGCATATCTCCACCTCTCCAGGGTCTCCTCAACCTGGTCCCTACTCTCACTACATATCACAATGTCAATCTGCAAACATCATAGTCCATGGGCCCTCCTGTCTGATCTCATCTGTCAACCTGTGCATCACCACTGCAAACAAGAAAGGGCTCAGAGCTGATCCTTGATGTAATCCCTTAAACGTATCTGTCACTCCCACCGCAGTCCTCACCAATGTCACACTACCCTCGTACATATCCTGTACCACTCTTACATACTTCTCTGCCACTCCCGACTTCCTCATACAATACCACAACTCCTATCTAGGCACCCTGTCATATGCTTTCTCTAAGCCCACAAAGACACAGTGCAACTCCTTATGACCTTCTCTGTGTTTCTCCAACAACACTCTCAGAGAAAACATTGCATCTGTAGTGCTCTTTCCTGGCATGACCGATGTCAGAAAAAATTAACAATTGTCTTGCTTGTGGAAAGCAAATACCGCATAGAGATTTTCATTCTTACTGCATCAGCTGCTTAGGCCCAGACAACAACGTCCCTCACTGTCTGTTTTGTGCCTTGTTCAACGCCCAGACTATTCGTCGTCGGGCTATTTTTGCAGCTAAATACTTCAATTTTCTATCTTCATACTCCAAAATGGCTTCGTTAAGCCATCCGACTACTCCTCTTCCTAAAAAACATAAGGATAAAGACAGAGAACAGACTGCATAGGTCCAAAACTCCCGATGACACTTCCGTTAAGCTAGTCGCCAGTCCACTGGTACTCAGCCCCTGATACCCACTACTACAGATTCTCAGGCCTCTACTGAGACCCATTCGGAGTCTGGTATGCCGTAAGATGCTTCTTCGACTATGGAACCTGCGGATGTCTCTACCTTGGATGGATCCAGAGCTGCTGTGCAGGCACCGGCTTCTGTGGGTGTATTCAGGCCTACCAATTTTCATATTAAACTGATGACTTCACTTCAAGCTATAATGAATTCCTCAGGCCTTTAGCTCGCACTACGCATAGAAAACCGATGACCAAAGTGCATTCTCAGGCCCATATGCCTCAAACACAAATAATTAGAATGGCTGAAAACCTTATTACCTTAATTAGGGGAAGCTAGCCTTCCCTCTCTAAAAGACCTAGAACTGATTTTCTTTCTGATTCTTCTGATCAGGAATCTGATATCTCTGTTCTTTCTGACTACCAAGATTTACCCTTATGTACTTATGAGGATTCTAATGCAGAGGATTCCATTCCCTCTGCTTCCCCTCCAGAAGATTTTTCTTTTGGTAAAACCTTGCATACCCTTAGGAAGCATGTCCACTGGGAAAGCCAGGACTATATTCAGTCCAAAAAGAGACTTAGGACATTTTTAAACCTGCCTCAGCACAGGCCTCTAGCTATCCCTCCAGTTTTTGCGATTGTAGATGATGTTTTCTTGGAATCCAGCTTTACCCCCAGACACTTTGCCTCCAGCTCCCAGGAAACCTGACTGGTACTACAGAGTACCTGACTCTCACAAATTCCTCTTCAAGAATCCTACTGCAGATCCAGAGACTATTTCCCAAGGACCAAGAGGCATTAAGGCTACTGATAGGGACTCTAGCGCTTTAGACAGATGGGGTAAGAAGGTATACACTTCTGCTGCTTTGGCCATTAGGGCTTTAAATTGCCAGTTTCATATGTTAAAGTATCAGCAGCATGTTATGGGACTACTTAAACAGAAAATGACTGATTCCTGACTGTGCTGAACAGAAAGATTTACAAGAGTTAATGCATTCTGCTGACCAAGTTGGTAAACATACTTTGCAATGTGGTTTTGATGCTTTAGAAGCATCTTGCAGGGCTGCTGTCACTGGGTCTGTACTTGGAAGGCATGCTTGGCTTAAGGAACAAAACTGGTCAGATCATGTTAAGACTAAGTTCCTGGATGCACCCTTAAACCAAGAGTGCCTTTTTGGCAACAAAGCAGAAGTCTTCCTCAAAAGGATGGAGGAAAAAGCTAAATCTATGCAAACTGTTTAAAGATTTCTTACAAGTACAGCAACCTAGATTAAGTAGGCATTGGCCTTCAAAGAACTGGTCCTTTCCAGTACCTTCCAGGCCTTCTCAGTCCAAACCAAGGAGCAGCAGACCACCAAGACTTCAGTCTCAGGCTATGCACAGATCTAAGCAGTGGGGGGCTCTCACTTCCAAAGCAGGGAGTAGTAAGCCACCCCCCTATGGAAAATGGCACAATGACTTATCCTTAACTCTTCTAAACCTTTCTCAACTACTTGCTCCCTTAGGATGGAAGCTCACCCTGCATGCAAAAAATGGGGAACTCATTACCCAAGACAAATGGGTTTTAAACATAGTTTCCATAGGATACAGATTCCACTTCCACTCACTCCCAACCCCAAGTGGATGGCCAGACCTTCCCCCAAACCAGTGGGCAGAGGCCCCAAAACAAGTGCTCTCTCTTCTCAGTTTCAGGGCTATTCAACCTGTCCCAGAAAAACAGAGGGGACAAGGTTTTTATTCGCAACTGTTCCTGGTTCCCAGAAAAGAAAACTCTTAGTGTCCTCTCCTGGACCTGTCTGTTCTCAACACCTTTCTGGTGGTTCCAAAATTCAAATGCTAACTCTTCAACAGCTTCTTCCTATGCTAGCCAAGGATGCCTGGCTGGCAACCTTAGACTTAAAAGAAGCCTACCTGCACATCCCAATAAGGGAATCCTGCAGAAAATACCTACATTTCAGGGCAGGCTCCATACACTATCAGTTCTGTGCACTTCCTTTTGGCTTATCTACCGCGCCCAGGGTATTCACAAAGTGCCTATCTCCAGCCATTGCATTTTGCAGGCAGAGAAATATTCAAATGTACCCATACTTGGAAGATTGCCTGATTCAGGCAGAGTGACAGGACTTGCTATTTACAACACCTGGCATTTGTAAAGAGACTTCTATCCTCACTGGGGTACACCATCAATGAGAAGAAATCACACCTATTACCCTGCCAACAGATTGCAGTCCTGGGAGCAAGCTTGAACACAACTTCCCAGATGGCATTCCTCACTCCAGAGAAACAAGTATACTTGACAACCTACTTCAAACTATTGGCCACAAAACCCCAGCTATCTGCAAGGAAAATCCTGCAAGCCCCTGGGGTTCATGGCCTCTTGCATCCTGTTAATTCCATATGCAAGACTGCATATGAGGAAACTTCAATGATATCTAAAAAGTCTATGGTGTCAACATTCTCAGGACCTGGAAACAATGATTCCTATCATTCCTTTGTCTAAGGGCAGTGTTCCTTTGGTGGGCAGAGGCCTGCAACCCCAACAAGGGACTCCCTTTCACTTTACCCCCTGCCGCCCAAACCCTAACAACAGACACATCAGACTATGCATGGGGGACTCACATGGCACGGCAGGGCATTCAGGGCAAATGGAACCCAAAACATATGCACCTGCATATCAATCAAAAAGAAATGTTAGCTGTACAGAGTACTCTGACAGCCTTCAAAGACCTTATTCTTCCAGGGCAACTGTTGGTAAAGACAGACAACACCACAGTTATGTTGTACATAAACAAGCAGGGGGGGAACCCATTCCTACCCACTCTGCAGACTAGCCATGGCTCTGTGGAACACAGCCCTGAGCTACCAAGTGAACCTACAAGCTCAATTCCTACCAGGCAAACTAAATTCACTGGCAGATGACTTAAGCAGAAATCTCATGGACCCACACAAATGGAAACTGGAACCCACAATATTCAAGCTCTTGAGGAACAAATGGGGGACACCAGAGGTAGACCTGTTTGCCTCCCCTCAGAACTACTAATTGAACAAATTCTGCACCAAAACTCCCCACAGCCAAGCTTGAAAAGTGGATGCCCTGTCCTTTACCTGGGAAAGCCTCTCAGTTTATGCCTTTCCCCCTCTGCCTCTCCTCTCGAAGGTTCTACTAAAGATCAAACAGGACAAGCCAAGGACAATACTGATTGCACCAGACTGGCCACGCCAGCACTGGTACCCCCTTTTTCGCAGTCTTGACAGTGCTACAACCATGGTACCTGCCTCAGATTCTGCACCCCCTGCTTCAAACCGTGAACCTTGCAGCCTGGCTAATCCCCTGAGCTCACCTCTGGCAACCCTCAGTAAGCAGGTGCTGGATGTCATTCTTGAGGCAAGGAGGCCTAGTACTAGAAAATCCTATTCAGAAAAGTGGAAAAGATACTGTTCCTGGAGCCAGGCTCGGGATGAGCACAAGGGTGCCCAGCATACCTCAGAGTTTAGATTTAACAGAAATGCTCCACAAGGGCCTATCTTTCTTTTTAAGATTCATGCCTTTGCCATTTCAGCTCATTATAATACGGAG